>NC_046161.1:105739277-105824277 GCF_011064425.1 Rattus rattus
CCACAGTCTCCAAGCATGACACCTGACAGGGTCAAGGCTTCCCAGTGAGCATTCCGTGGCCACCAGCTCTCCTTGTTCTTGCCTTGAATATTACCATGCGTTTTAGTAAGGTTTTACTGCTGAGAACAGACACCATGACCAAGGCAACTCAGTCCATTATCATCAAGGTGGGAGCATGGCAGCATCCAGCAGGCATGGTGCAGGAGGAGCTGAAAGTTCTCCATCTTCATCTGAAGGCTGCTAGCAGAATGCTCACTTCCAGGCAGCTAGGGTGAGGGTTTTAAAGCCCACACCCACAGTGACACACTTACTCCAGCAGGGCCATACCTCCCAATAGTGCCACTCCTGGGGCCAAGCCTATACAAACCCCCACACCATGTTAGACAAGGCAACTTCTCTGTGAAGTGTCCGCCCTTTGCTCTCTCTCTCTCTCTCTCTCCATCTCTTCCTGTGCAGTTTTCAGTCAAACCTGCTAGGGTTTTGGGTCTGTAAGCCACCTCAACCACTATTAATGCATTTTTATAAATGGCCCACCATTTGTATTCAAGCTGAAGGGGTTCTCTGTCCCTCTCAAGCAAGTCCCTTGGAAAGTGCTTCTCTAGATGCTGAGGCAGCTGTGCGTAGGGGTAAGGGGAGGAATGGGTAGGGGTGGGAGGTGGAGTAATAGGCTCCACCCTCAGCTGGTGGCAGAGTTTGGCAATGTCATTCATCTGATACCTGTTTCATGAAGGGCAGCCAAGGCCGGGTAATGTGGAGCAGGCTTGAAAGTCCCCACAGACAGGTTCTAAGAGGCTATGGTGGTTTGAATGATAATGTCACAGGTTGTGTTTGAATGCTTGGTCCCCACTTAATGGAACTGTTTGGGAAGGATTAGGAGGTGTGGCCTTGTTGGAGGAGGTGTGTCACTGTGGGTGGGCTTTGAGGTTTCAAAGGCCCAAAACAGGCCTAGTGTCTCTCCTCTCCCTCCCTCTCTGCCCCCCCCCTCCCCCCCCCCCCCCCCTCCCCTTTCCCCTTCCTCCCTCTCTCTGCCTGTTGCCTGTAGATCAGGACATAAAGGTCTCAGCTACTTCACTGACACTATGACCGTCTTGCCTGCTACCAGCTCTCTGCTGTGACGCATGGACTAACTCTGTAAAACTGTAAGCAAGCCCTCAATTAAATGCTTTCTTTTAGACATTGCCTTGGCCACGGGTCTCCCTGAGAGGAATAGAGCAGTGACTAAGTGCAGAGGCCATTGTGTGACGATTCAGAGGTGAAACCCACCTTCCAGTGGAGATCCCAGGACACTGGAATGCCAAGTATAGAGGACATTTGCCAGGAGAGCAGAGCTAACTCCTGTGAGATGCTGCTGACCACCTGCATCTCACGTCCCTCAAGGGGTCGACCCTAAGCTGATGACTCAGGAAGGATCTCCTGAGCTGTCCAACCATACTGGCTAGTCAAGTCCTTGTGCCTTCAAGACACAAGGAGCATCTCTACCACGGTCACCCCCTTACACATTGAAGCCTCCCTCTGCAGCCTTACCCCGTGTTCTCCAGCTCAGCAGGCAGAGATGACTGCGTCCGACCACACAGTGGTTGAGAAGCTCGCATGGATGTGTTATGTTTATACGAAAACCCGCGACTCCTCTAGGTTGCAGGCTCTTTGTGACTGGGCCCTCTGCCATGTCTCTGGCCTTACTTCTTAGATGCTCCCATCCCAAGAATTCCCTAGGTTCTAGCCAGTGGCCTCCTGCTACTGCGCTACATAACCAGAGACACTCCCTCCCTTTTGGAGCCATTGTTGTTCCCGCCTGCCCCACCCCACATTCACCCTACTTGACTGACCATCTCACTCCTTCATTTCCATTTCTTCTCCTTTTTGGTTTGTGTGTGTGTGTGTGTGTGTGTGTGTGTGTGTGTGTGCGTGTGTGCGCGCGCAGGTGAGCTCACCTGTACATGAGTTTCTTTTGTTCCTTGAGGCAGCACGCGCATGGCGGAGATCGGAGTTCTCGCTACTCTTTGCGTTCAGCACTTGAATACACCTTGATGTCCACTGTGGGTCATGGCTGTTTGTGGCTTACCCAGAAGAGCAGAAGGCTCTACTGGCTGGAGGGGACAGACCAGGAAACACAGCTTAGTTCTCTCATATCACATAACAGTTCCCACAAATGAACATGGCTGGAGGGAGAACAGGAAGCCAGCACAGGACGATCTGTGGGTCTGCTGACCAGGTTTCTCCCCGTACCATATAAAGGCAGTCTTCTGCGTGAGGCACTGCGAGCGTCTCCAGTGGGAAGCTCGCAGACTGTGGGGAGGGTGCTGCAGAACACGGAATGTCGTAGTCTGGGCTGTCTTGGAGAATGACGACTTCTGAGCACAGCGGGTGAGGGGTGGTGAAATGCATTGCATACAATCAGTTGTGCCGTTCACTGTGGAGAGGCCGCAGTCCCGCGCTAGTTTATCTGAAGTGAGGGAAAAGCTGCCATTGGGCAAGTCAGACCCTGAGCGCCTGTTGAACTAAGAACACGGGGGCCATGATGTTTTTTACATTTATTGTGACTGGGCACGCTTGTGCCACTGCCCAGATATGGAGGTTAGCGGTCAGTTTGTGGGAGGGGAGTCATTTCTCTCCTTGACCTTGTGGGATAGGACTGTAAGTCAGGCCTTCAGCCTTGGTGACAAAGGGCCCGTATGCAGCGGGAGCCACTCATTGCCAGCTCCATCATCATGATGATTGTGAACAGCAATGACCAGAAGGCAAGTCAGGCATGGTACATGCCAGGAGAATACAGAGTCATAGAGGGGAAGGCCTTCTTGCTTGAAATTAGGATTCAGATTGCTCCCACTGACATAGACAGAGTAAACTACTTACCCAGCATAAAGAGATTGCAGCAAAGAACGTTTTAAGAGTTGGACAGCAAAAGCGTATTGAAGCTGAGTGACCTGAAGCCGCTTACTCTTGTAAACTTCATCCGTGTCCTGCTGTTTATTGCCACTAGTGGCCATCAGTTTATGCGCGGTGCATCTTCCCAGAGTCCTTATGTGGTGCTTCTACAGGGCTCTTGGGTTAGACCCACCACGGAGCCAGGAGCTCTAAGGAGCCCCTGCGGGAAGAGGGCAAGTTATCTGATGTAATCAGTTCCGGTGAGGACCAAGAGCGCCTGCGATGTGGTTTTCTTCTGCCCTAATACACGCCCACACGGTGGGTAACGGTCTGCATTTTTTGCTAATTGGTGATGACGTCGCTGTTTCGACTCTGGAGGGTGAATCCTGTGCCAATTAAGAGCTGAAATTCAGCTTCATGTGGCTGCACGTGCCTGCCATCTTCTCGTTGAGAGGTGGAAGCAGGAGAGCCAGGAATTCAAGGTCCTTGGCTGCGTAGCAGGCTTAAAGCCAACCTGGCTACAGAAGATCCTGACTCAAAACTAAAGCAACAGAATCAGGGTGGCAAGATAGCTCAGTGGGTAGGGACTTTCTGTGGACTCCTGGTGACCTGAGTTTGATATCCTGGTACCCACATAAAAGTGGAAGGGGAGACCCAGCTCCACGAAGTTGTCCTCTGACCCCCCCACACATACTATGGCATGTGATTCCATATAGACACACGTCATGAACACACACACACACACACACACACACACACACACACATACACACCCCAATAATAAATAATTTAACTTTAAAAATGCACAGGTGAATGGACAGAGAGATAAAGACCAGCCTGGGCAACACAAGACGCTGACTTAAAACAAGAACCAGAAGAGATAAGTGGACAGACAGGTGGATGGTCGGATGGTATCCTAGCCAAGGTTACAATTGCTGTGATGAAAACGTGACCAAAGGCAGCTTGGGAGGAGAACATGCCTTTGGCTTACACATTCGCAGCATAGCCCATCATTTAGGGAAGTCAGGACAGGAGCTCTAACAGGATGGGAACCTGGAGGCGGGAGCTGACGCAGAGGCCATGGAAGGGTGCTGCTTACTGGCTTGCTCCTCATGGCTTGCTCAGTCCGCTTTCTGACAAAACAACACAACCAGCCCAGGGATGGTAGCACCTATAGTGGACTGTCCCCTCCCCAATGGGTCACTAAGAAACTGGCCTAAAAGCTTGCCCTCATCCCAATCTTATCGAGGTATTTTCTCAATTCAGGCTTCCTCCTCTCAGATGACTTTAGCTCAAGTCAAGCTGAGATAAAACCAGTGAGCTCAGATGGATGGACAGATAAATCCACTGGACTGGCCTTACATTTCAGCTGCTGAAATGCTGTATGACTTGGGTTTCACGCTTCAGAATTCTGGAGTGTAAGGAATAAGAACTCATTGTGTTGATAGTATTGTTTTAGAACCCCTAGAAACTCTGTGTGAGTAAATGCTGACCTAAATAGATAAGTTAAGAAACAAATTGTTGTTGTAAAATTATAAAAGTTAAAACGGCTGACTTTTACCCCTACTAGATTTGGCACTGCAGTGCCCCAGCATATCTGGTAGATCTCTTGCCAGAAACACACATCCCAATTCCGTGGTGGCTTAGTGTCTCTGGCTGCCACACACTTTCTCTAACTTAATTCGCCACAAGAAAGAACACACCACACAATAACCTCTGATCCAATTGATAAGATATAATTGCCCACCTAGTCATACAAAGCCCTGTACACATCCATCCCTTAAGAACACTCATAACAACCTGTAAACACACAGAGTGGAATCTTAATGTCAGCCTCCATGCTCTCTCCACAGCTTTTCCTGCAGTCTCCTCCAGTCGCTCATCTCCTTCCGTTCCAATCTCCTCCTCTTCCTGTATGACAATCCTACAACAAATGGGTGGGGGTTGCTCCTGGCAGAAAATGGCAGGCTAATAAATGAAGGCTGGGTGGGGACACAGACCCCACCACCACCACAGGGTCAACATGACAATAATGACTGTGGTAGTCGGTGTTTTAGAATCTGTGGAGAAACAGATTATTTCGAGACTCTCAAAGCATCTTGCCCTGGGATGCAGGGAAACGTCATAGTGGAGAAACCCAGCAAGCAGTCACCAAGAGATGGAGGTTAACACCACCGGTTGGCATAGCAACACATACTACGAGTCTGATGGGCGGCACACCCTCTCTCTGGTGTTCTTGGCAAAAGTGCATAAAACTTGGATCTCACTGGCTCTAGGGATAATTTGAAAGTCACCAGCCAAGACATTGCAGAAGTACCAGATTGAAGAGATCCCGAGCTGTGATCAGCCCGGACAGGCATCACCTAGTACTGCCCTCTCTGTTTACTCCAGAGAAGGGCGCTAGGACTCAGATGCTCATCTCTGGGACAGAGACTAAGCCTGTAAAGTTGGGGCCTCTCCTGGGAGTTTTCTCCTCAGGACTTGCCTTCTGAGCTCCTCATTTCAAGACATTCAGAAGTGACCAGAAGTGGGTCACTACCTGGGAAGCAGGCAGCTGAGGAGCCCGGTGGGGGACAGTGGCAGGGAATTGAAATCTCTCTCATGGGGAAGGTCAGCTTCTCTCATCCTTCAGGTCTTCTGACTGTGGTGTATTTTATGCAAGTGTGTCCAACCCGTGGCCCATGGGCTGCACATGGCTGACTATAGGCATGAATGCAGCCCAACATATAAGCATACATTTACATTTCTTTGTTTGTTTGCTTTGAGACGAGGTTTCTCTGTGTAGCCCTGACTGTACCTGCTCTGTAGATCAGGCTGGCCTCGAACACAGAGCTCCGCCAGTCTCTGCTTCTTGAGTTTTGGAATTAAAGCCATTTGCCACCATGCCTGTCCTACAAACTTACTTTTAAAATTGAGCTTGGTTTGAATTGAACTGTGTGAGTATGAATTTTGTAGATGACAATGTCACGTGCTAAAGGTTGGAGCTGTTCGTGAGAATGTTGTAGGCTAAGGGGATTAGCCACTTAGACTTTGCTCTGACCATGATTCCTGACAGACCTCTGGGGAGGAAAGATGTATTTAACTCATGGTTTCAAGGGGATCTGATCCACCATGGTAGGGAAGGTGTAGTGGGATAGCCTATGGCAGGAGTGTGATGCTGGACCCTTCTCATCAGACTGAACCAAGAAGCAAACAGCAAGGTGGGAAACAGGGAAGGCATATCCTTCTAAGGCTCACCCATAGTGACCTAGGCCCTGCTTCCTAAAGGTTCCATGACTCCCCAAACACAAGCATTCACCACATGGCCCTTAGCAGACACTGAAGACTTAAATGATAACATCAGGGTACCACGTGTTGTCATGTGACCACGTCACAGGAAGTCTTTGTGAAGAGAGGCCCCATTCAGTGCCCACAGAATGTGGCTATCACATCTGGGCTGAGCAGTTAGGCATCCACAAGAAGCCCCGGTGGCTGGCTTAGGGTCCCCCATCTCCTTCCCACAGATAGCCTAGCTATGACAGTCTGAGCTGTCTTACAAAGAAGAACCCATTTAAGAGACTTACTTAGGGGTAGGGTGGGAGGGTAAAGGCACTTGCTATGTGAACAACTCCATCCCCTAAGGAAGGAGAGAACCAAACCCACAGGGTTGTGTTCAGACCTTCACATGCACGTACAACAACGCTAATGAAAGGTCAAGTTTTTAGTTGGGGTGTGTGTGTGTGTGTGTGTGTGTGTAGGCCAGAGGTTGACTGTGGGTGGCTTCCACTCTTGCTTTTTAACCTCATTTTTAAGATGCTCTCCCTGAACCCAGCACCCGCCATTTTTGCTAGGCTGGACACCCAGAGAGTCGCAGGGATCTGCCTGACGTTGGCTTCTGCTAGGGGCTCAGGCCACCATGCCCAGCTTTTGTATGGGTGTTGGGGGGTGGGGCGAGCAAATTCAGATCTGCATACTTTTGTCCAGCAAGCACCTTACCCACTGAACCATATTCCCAGCCAAGGTGTTTTTGTTTTTGTTTGTGGTTTTGGTTAGGAGAACCCTAAAGGGTTTCTTTGCTGCCGAATTAAAATAGAAGAAAATTAACAAAGCCCAAGACACAATTGTTCTTCTAGTGTTCCTCTAGAGAAGCCTTGCAAGGAAAACCAAATGCAGGAGAAACTGAATTACACCGATGACATTTTCATATTCTAGCCTCATATAATCCCGTGTCTCCTTCACAGCTATCAGTGGGCCTTTCCAGAATAAAACTCAAAAGCATGCCGTAAGTTTTTATAGCATATTGAATTTCATGGCATGGTTCTGAATTCTAACCTGACCCACAAGTATGGTTCACTGAAAGTCTTTTCCTGCTGTAGCCCTCGGTGCTTGGATGGTAATTGTTCATTCTCGGAAGCACAAGTGTTAGGTTTGTTTTTTTTTTCTTTCCAAAAAGAAGGGTGTGTGTGTGTGTGTGTGTGTGTGTGTGTGTGTGTGTGTGTGTGTGTGTGTGTGTGTGTGTAAGAAAGTACTTCTTAGATGGAGAATTGACAGCCTATAGCATTGAGTTTTTAAATGTGTCAGGTCAGCAGGGGTTGGGGCAGTTGTAGTATTTGGTGACTCAGGTGGCCGTTGGGACAGGGACCACCATACTCAGATCTAAATCCTCTCCGCTTACCCCTTCTTCTAGTAGAGCTAGGGCTGTGCTGTGAGCTGCCAGGTGCCAGCACAGGGGAGCTGTGCCTCTGTGACCCATGTGATGGGTGACCTTGCTGTCGGCTTGTTGGCATTGAGAACGCCTAGGCCATTAGTGAGACAGGTCTAAAGGCCCAGAGTTAGCTGATGGGGTGGCCCTTCCCGAATGTGGTAAGCTGGGGTCCGAGTGGATTAAGAGGAAAATGCTAGTGTTCGCATTCCTTTTTCCCTCTTCCTGGTGGCCGTGAGGTAACCCATTGCTCTGAATGCCTCTGCCGCCATTGGCCTCAGAAACTGTAACCCCCACAGTGGTTGCCATAGTTACTGAGGTCTGGGACCAGGGTTGGGCATGGTGATGCACACCTTTTTCTTTCCAAGAAAATTTATTCATTCATTTATTTATTTTTATGCTCCAGATTTTATTCCCCTCCCAGTCCACCCTCCGACTGTTCCACATCCCATACCTCCTCTGTGTTCCCCCGTCTCCATGAGGATGTCCCTACCCCACCAGACCTCTAAACTCCCTGGGGCCTCCAGTCTCTTGAGGGTTGGGTGCATCTTGTCTGACTGAACCCAGACCCGGGTGTCCTCTGCTGTGTATGTGTTGGGGGCCTCACCTCAGCCTGGTTGGTGACCCAGTGTCTGAGAGATCTCAGCGATCCACGTTAATTGAGACTGATAGTCCTACAGGGTTGCCCTCCTCCTCAGCTTCTTTGAGCTGGTGTGTTTGTGGGATGCGTGTATATGTGATATGTGCATGGTATGTTTGTATTTACTCAATTTTTTTCTACTTGTTTGTTCACTGCGTGTGGGTTCTGGTGTGGGGGTGCACATGGCGTAGTGTGAAGGTCAGAGGGCAACTTCTGGGCATTAGTTTTCTCTATTGTGGATGTTGCAGGATTCACACTTAAGATTATGAACCTTGGCGCCAAGCCCCTCTACCCTCCGAGCCATCCTGTTGGCCCTTTTATGGGGTGGTGTTTGGCGTTCAAGAAATCATCACTTGGAAGAGTCATGCACATGACCTCCTGTGTTAACGTGCTTTGGCAAGTCCTCATTTGGTGGCGGCCACTCCTCCTGTACCATGAGACGGTGGCTGTGAGAATCCCCTAGAGTCAGCCTGTCAAGCCCAAGGCATCTGACAAAGACTGAGGCACCTGCTGATTGACAGCTGATACAGGCCTGGGGGCTACTTGGCACCCTCCGTGGCCTCACGGCACCCTCCTGGCATTCTGCAGTAACAAACTGTCTGATCCTAAGTGTCAGTGGAGCTCAGGTTGATAAGCTCTGACTTAAGAAGAAAGGGGCAAACTTCAGCCAGAAAGTTATTTCTCTGTTATATTTCTCATGAGTATAGATTTATTTTTAAATTATTTTCACTATGCTTAGTCATTCAGTGTGCATGCATGCATGTGTATGTGTTGGTGTGCAATTGCATAAGTCAAACAACTTTCAGGAGTCAGTCCTCTCCACAGTGTGATCCCAGGGATCAAACTCAGATCACTGGACTTGGCAGCAGCCTCCTCACCCACTAAGCCATCTTGCCAGGCCCTTATGTATACAAATTTAATTATGATTTTCCCTAACTCTAAGTCTTCGTAATTGAGTCCCAGTTTGTAAGCCAGTTTTTGTTGGTTTGTTTTAGGAGACCAGCAGCTAAGCTTGTAAGCTGTTTCATGAAGACAGCCTAATAATTGACAGTTGGTTCCTGAAGTTGGTTCCTCATGGTTTCCCCCTTCATGGAAGCCCACTGAGCTCGAAAGCCCAGCAGCCTTGCCACAAAGGCAGTGCTTTGACAGTGCCGTTGTTGCTGACTGTGTTATATCTAATTGTAGAAACTTGGAACAGTCCTCCGTAGACTGTCATTCTAGGCATAAGTCATGATGCGGGGGTCATAGGAATGGGTGTGGGTTTGTTGATTGCTATACTGACGACTCTCAAAGAGCTGAGGCTGGGGTGCTGGTGGTGTCTGTCACCAGGGCTGTGTTAGGCAGAGAAGCAACCAGCAAAGGGTTGTATTTCTCTCCTGCCTGGGAGTTCAAAGGAGGTGTGGAAAGAGGAGGTAGGGTGAAGAAGAGACCGAAGGGTTAGGAAGGTATTCTGCCCCCTCGAGTAGGTTTGTGAATGGAGAGGGCTGTGGGAAACCGTGGAGAGAGTGAATCGGCTGAAGTGATAGCTATTATCTCTAATGACATCCTTAGCCCCTGGGAGCTCTGAATTATGCACATCCTTGGAGGTCGGGGTTGGGGGCAAGGTCAGTCTGCGTTGCTGGTATCTAGATAAGCTGAGAATTAGGACCCACGGACAGACACAGGCAAGACAGACAACAGCGTGTCTGTTTGTCCTTGGGCAGTGACTCTTCTGTGCCATTTTTGGAGTATGCTCACTCTCATTATTATTATTATTAATTATTATTATTATTTTAAGGTTTATTTTTTGTCTTATGTGAATAGGTGTTTTGCCTGTGTGTGTAAATGTGTATCACAAGCATGCCGTGCCCATGGAGGCCAGAAGAGGACATTTTCTGGAACTGGAGTCACATCACGCGGGCACTGCGAAACAAGTCCTGATCCTCAGGAAGAGCAGCCAGTGCTCCTAACCCCCGAGCTGTCTCTCCAGCCTCAGGGAGTAGACACTTTCGCACACAGGCCATTAAAAATGCGTGCTCACATGGGACTATGGTATTGTGAATAATATACATTAGGGTAGAAGTCGGATGGCCTTCCCCAGGAGTTGACACTGTTGTGAGTGCTTATGTGTAGTTTATGGGTCATGAAGGCCCAGGTCTTTGTGCCAGCCAGCAGAAGGATTTGCACCGTGTGGCTTAGGTTGAGTGTAACATTAGAAAAGGTTTAGCCAGCGTGGTTGTCTCCTGTGCCATATCAAGATACGTGCTGTGGGTCTTCTGTGTCCAGCCTGGGGACTCCTGACTTGAGGGATACAAACCCCCTTTGCCCAGCATCTGTGTCGGTTTTATGTGGTACGTAAGGGGGATATCATGTTCCTGTGAAGGGCATCGGGTGGCATGGGGTGGTTAGAGCTTCCAAACTGTCAAAATCAGGTTTTGAAGTTAGACTCTGGGAATTAGTGTCATTTGCAAGGAACTTCTGTGCTTGGGGTCTTCATGGTTGGGAGGGGAATGTCATGAGACCCCCCCCGAGATCACATTGTCATCTTGTGTCCTATATCCCCTGTCATGTTTATCATAATCAGTGACTGGATGCTATCATCTGGGGTACAGACACACAGGGACTTTGTACATGCGACTCATGACATGTCCTTATTGAGTACACATCTGGGGTTCACAAGTCCCACCCAAACTGTGTTCCTGGTACCCAGGGGCAGAGGAAGGAGGGGGAATTCCTGTAACTCTGAGGTCCCCTTGGGTTCTATAGTGACTTCCAGGCCAGCCAGGGCTACACAGAATGGCCTTGTTTTAAAAGTAAACAAAACAACTTTGGGAACATAATCCATTGCTCTCCTTGTTATGGTGACCAAATGCCCAGAAAAAAAAAAAGCGACTTAAGGGAGAGAGCAGGTGTTTTGCCTCTCAGTTCAGAGGTACCACGGCCCATCATGGCAGGAAAGACATGGCAGAAGTGAAGTGGCTGGTCACAGTATATCCCCAGTGAGGCAGCAGCAGGAGACGGAATGTCTGTGTTCAGTTCCTGTCCTTCTTGTTCAGTTAGGGTCCCAGATCCTTGCTGACACCAAGTGACACGTTGCTGAAAATCCCTTGCCAGGTGGTCAGATCTCTCTCTCTCTCTCTCTCTCTCTCTCTCTCTCTCTCTCTCTCTCTCTCTCTCTCACACACACACACACACACACACACACACACACACACATGACCCTGCTAGAATCTGACCCCATGATCACTCTTAATGCCACCAGCTTTTGCCTGAATTACTCTCAAGAACTTAATGGGTCTCGAGTTTCTGGCTTTCTCTGTTACGTGGTTCCCAACCTCATGGCTGGGTGTGGTTTGTTTGAAAAGTCGGATTTTCCTTGTTCAATCCCACCATGCTCAGATGGCTGATTCCAGGGCACAAAAGAGAAAGCACAGGACAAGTCTGGGACATTGTACCGATCCAGAAAGTTGGGAGGCATCCAGAGCATCATGGGCTGTGTCGAAAAGATAAGAAGGGTCGTATTTAATGCTGCTCGGAGGGTGAAAGGTGTCTGTCCCACGTGTCTGTAGAGTGCGGGGCTGGAGAGATGGCTTAGCAGCGAAGGGAGAGCAGTTGCTGCTCTTGGAGAGGGCAGGTTGGGTTCCTGGCACCCACACAGCAGCTGAGAATCATCTGGAACTCCAGTTCCAGGGGGATCCTTCACTCTCTTCTGAACTCTTGGGGTACTGCACATACACATGCATAGACACACGTCTACACATGCACACCCGTAACTGAGAATAAAGATCTTTAAAAGTGTCAACTACAGGAAAGGATTGAGGGAAACATCTGCTGTAATGTCGAGAAGTGGTAGGAAGAGAAGATGTCGCAATCCCCAGGAAGTCATTGATTTAGACAGAGACCCCTGAAGAGTGTCAGAGCCACCAGGTGAAGATGATCTGTGAAGCGGCTCTTATAACATGTATGTGATGGTTGTGATGTGTGTGATGGTTGTGATGTGTGTGATGGTTGTGATGTGTGTGATGGTTGTGGTATGTGTGATGGTTGTGGTGTGTGTGATGGTTGTGGTGTGTGTGGTGGTTGTGATGTGTGTGATGATTGTGATGTGTGTGTGATGATTGTGTGTCTGATGGTTGTAATGTATGTTTGTGATGGTTGGTATATGTGATGTTGTCATGTGTGTGTGATGGTTGTGATGTGTGTGATGGTTGTGATGTGTGTGATGGTTGTGGTGTGTGTGATGGTTTGTAATGTGTGTGTGTGTGTGTGGTGGTTGGTGTGTGATGTGTGTTGTGATGTGTGATGATCTCTGTGTGTGTAATGGTTGTAATGTGTGTGTGATGGTTATGACGTGTGTCTGATGGTTGTGTATGTGATGGTTGTCATGTGTTTGATTGTGTGTGTGATGGTTGTGATGTGTGTGTGTATGCGTGTATGTGTGTGTGTGTTGTAATGTGCCAAAGACATTTTGCTAACGACAGGAGGTACTGATAGTTCTCACCTCACTTATGTGTCCACACATCATCCCTGCTGTGGGAACTGCCTCCTGCTGTGATGGGATCCAGTGGATCTGCTGGTGCTTAGCTTCCTGGTGTTTTCCACTCTGAGTCTAGTCACCTCTTACACCTACCTTCTGGTTTGCAGAAAAATACAGGTGAAGGGAGAAGAAAACTAAATACCGCCAGTCCAATCACAATGTGAATGGATTCTTCTGAATAACCACAGCCTTACCCTCTTCAAGTTTCTGTGTCAGGGGACGATGGAAGGGTCTTACTGTTGACAAGAGACTGTAGATAGAGACATAGGATGTACGACCTAGAATCACTTTGGAGACAAACCTCTGGCATGTCTGTGAGGAAGCTTCTAGATTGGGTTAGTTGAGGTGAAAAGACCCACCCTGAATGTGCGTGGCGCCGTCCCATGAACTGCTGTGCTGGGCTGAAGTAAAGGGGAGACAGTGAGCCCAGGAAGAGCATCCACCTCTCCCTGCCTCCTGACTGCGGATGCAGATGAGTGCCATGAGCCCCTCCCACCACCCCTGATGCTCGGTACTCTGAAACCGTGAGCTGAGAGAAACCCGGGCCCACCTATGTAGTTTCTGTCAGGTATCATGTTCTAGCAATGACAAGATGGGTGAGAGCGGACAGCCACCAGATCCTACATGTAGATGTAATGGTGTGGGTAGTCAGGGCGTCTGAATGTGGGCAAGTCTGTGGAACGCCATAAACTTTACGAAGTGAGGCAGCTGGAGTGTCTGGATTTTACGAGATGCTCTTAAATAAGTGCACTGTGACTTAATGTTTTAGGGAAGCGCTCACACACAGTGTGTGTGTGTGTGTGTGTGTGTGTGTGTGTGTGTGTGTGTGAATCATCAAAGGAAAAGCTTACAGGTGTGAGCAGCTGTTGAATCTGGGTGTGTGTGTATGTGTGTAACTGTACATCGGGGTATTTTACTGATTCCCTGAACATGGAGATTTGAAAGAGACTACAAACCCCACCTGAAACAAATCCTAATGTCCCTCTTTCCCTGTGGAATGAAATCTAGACCTTGCAGTCAGAAACTCTCCCTTGTGTGACCCTGTCCTCTCCCTTCTCCCTGTCCCCGACTTGGTCTAGAAGCCCCTCCGATTGTGATGCCCAGATCAGGCCGCCTTCACCCCAGGGCCTTTGCACGTCCCGTCACCACCTCTGGAGCACCCTTCTTTTGAGCCCACCCCTGGACTCCAAGTTCCCTCAGATATTTTCATCTTAGCGACTTTTCCCCAGATACTGAAAAATCTTTCTCTTTCCTGCTGGTCTTTCTCCACTGAAGTTCAGCTTCTCCGTCTGCAGGAGATGAAGCCGGTGAAGACCTATTCCCAGGTTTCCTTTCCAGAAATTCTAAATGGCCTTTAAAACACAATAGCTCTGTGACCCCACAGAGAGGGGCGTCGGAAGGCTGCTCAGGCAGACATCATTAACCCTGAGTGATGGTCGTGAATCCAATAGGCCCTGTTGTGTCAGACCTGCCCAGACAGAGAATGATCCATGTAAAAAGAGGCGCGTGTGAGCAGGTCTGCTCCACTTGAGAATCGATACCGTTAGATCTTCAGGGCCGTGTCTTCTGAGTATATTTTCTGAGCTTTGAACAGCCGCCGTGGTTCTGACGGCTCCAATCGCGGTTCATCACGGTGCTTTAAAATAATCGTGTCGCATTAAACCGCCTGCTTTGACGTGGAGCCGGTGGTGTCTTTTCCCACTTAGTAATCAGAGAAGCATGCGAGTTAGGGAGGCGTGAACAGAGCTAAATGGTGTCCGGTGGCCATCGACGCGCACACACACGGGTGTGGCATTACACATCTTCAGTTTGGGACTTGTATTCCTTCCTATTAATTTAATAGATCTGGGTCTTCAGATGTGCCAATCATTTAAAAATACAGAGTGGGCCATTGGTATATTTTTGGATATGATATTTTTATGTGTGTGCATGTGCGGGGAGGCTAGGGGGTAAATCTGGCTGTCTTTCCTCAGGTGCCTGTTTGGCACAGATAAATGTAATTTTTAGAGTTTTGTTGCTGTTTTGCTTTTCTTAAAGAAGTACCCATAATGCCTTCAAAGGGCTGAGAAAGTAGGCAAGGCCTAGCTCTTGATTTGTGAGGCAGTATCTCGTTGTGGTAATTATTATTCTGGGGGTTTCCACACCCTCCTGTTGCCTTAAATATCGAATAGGGGTTTCTATTCAACTTTAGAAGATTCAGGGACCTTCGAATGGATAATATGCTTTAAAGTCCTGGAGCTGGGCAGATATCAGCCTCTGTACTATTTAGCCTTCTTGCCTGTGGTGATCTCAGAGATGTCACTTGTCACGTTCTGCCTGGGCCCCTCCTACTCTATCAGGCCAGCCCTGTGACCAGTGCTCCTGACCATGCTACCCCGTGATGACCTCTTCCTCTTCATCTTTCTCCTCCCTCTTCCTCCTCCTCTCCCATTTCCAGCCTGAGACTCCAAGCCCCTTGAACCTTTGTACTGCCCCCTCTCTTCTGCTCAACCCAGGGTGTAGGTATTTTTAATAACCAATCAGGGATAAACAAAGTTTACATAGCATCATTTGGCTATGTGAGGATCTCCTCATTGGGGATCATCCAGATCTTGGGGGCCAGTATTAAGCATTTGAATGCATAGCAGCACCAGACCAAACCCCTACAATGGCTGAGCCTAAAAGCCAAATAGATAGCACTGTTGGTAAGAGACATCTGTATATATAGATACAATGTATATGTTATACACACATATACATGGACATACACATATGCATGTATGTATCTGTGTGTGTATATGTGTGTATGTGTGTATGTGTTTGTGCATGTATGTGTGTGTGCATGCGTGTGCATGTGTGTATGCGTGTGTGCATGTGTGTGTGTGAGTGTGTGTGTATGTGTGTTACCACCCAGGCTCAGGAAACCATTCTACTTGTTTCAGTTAGCTGGCTTACGTATTTCAAAAGCCACCGAAACGTGCAAATGTGGTGTGTACAGGTGAGGATGTGTGTGCCGCTTCGGACATTGAAGGCAGCTGTGAAAATGTCGCCTGCTCTCAGCATTCCCTCACACTGCATTTGCAAATGATGGCGGCCCGTTAAAATGCATTTGAACTTCAAAAACCTAGGGCTCCAGAGTTCTTATGGTCACCCACAAACTCCAGATACACAGCCACTAGCTGGGGTCACACAAGCTCTGCTGTATCCTCCTGGTTCATCCTCACACAGAGATGGGTGGGAAGATCAGAGGAGCACAGCAGGTAGCGAAGCCTGAGCCGCTGGATTGGGAATGGTGTTTTTACTTTTTAACTTTATTTGGTGCATGTGCATGTATGTGTGGGTGTGTGTGTGCGTGTGTATGTGTGTGTGTATGTGTGTGTCTGTGTGTGTGTGTCTGTCTGTCTGTGTGCATGTGTGTATGTGTGTGTGTCTGTGTGTGTATGTGCATGTGCGTGTGCGTGCGTGTATGTGGTGTGGTGCACAACCTGGAGTGCTTTCTCCCCGTCCATCTTGTTGTCTCTCTTCTTTCTGGTTCTTCACACCCCAGGAAGCTGGACCATGAGTCTCTGTTTCCGCCTCCCACTCCACCATGGGAGTACTGGGTGAGCCTCCACAGCCAGCCATGTGTGGATTCCAGGGATTGAACTCAGGTCTGCAGGCTTGTGTGCCAAGGGTCAGTGGTGCAGGATGGAGTTCAAATCCCAGCTCTGACACCTTGTCTTAGTTAGGGCTTCATTTCTGCGAGGAGACCAGGGCCACGGCAACTCTTATAAAGAAAAACATTTCATCTGAGCGCTTAGAGTTCAGAGGTTTTAGTTCATTATCTTCATGGCAGGAAGCATGGCAGTGTGACTTCCAGTCGTGCCCTCCGTTATGAAATTCAGGGCAGTCTTAGTTGATCCACGTTCAATCTTGGTCCATGAATGGGGTCACAGCTGAGCCACAGCTCTCTGATGTCATTCTACCCTAGCCTGGCTTCCGTCACAAGCTCCACACCAACCCAGAGCTGCTTAGGGAAGTAGACCAGCCAGAACGTGTTTGTACATCCTCTCAAGAGTGCTCAGGGGGGGGGGTTGGGGATTTAGCTCAGTGGTAGAGCTCTTGCCTAGCAAGTGCAAGGCCCTGGGTTCGATCCCCAGCTCCGAAAAAAAAAAAAAAAAAAGGAAAAAGAGTGCTCAGTGGGGAAAGGTTTTTGCCACGAAGCCTGGGAAACTGAGTTCGACCCATCGGTCCCATGAAGGAGAGAACAGATTTTATCGGGTATCTTCTGACCACACATGCACCGTGGCACTGCATGAGCCTACAACATAGACCTTGGTTCCATTTTGTTTTGTCTCACGATGTAGCCCAGGGTGGTTTTGAACTCAAGGAGAGCCTCAGTCCCAGCCTCCTGGATGCTGGAAACACACGGGCCATGTCATCTGGCTTTGGGGAGAGATTCTTTCATGCTTCTCGGAACAATTTAGTTCTGAACTTAAGTTTAAACTTAGGAGTTTAAAACTTAGGAATTCTGGGGCTGGAGCGCTGGCTCAGGGGTTAAGAGTAATGGCTGTTCTTATAGAGAACCCGGGTTCAATTTTCAGCACCCACATGGTGGCTCACAGCTGCTTACAACTCCAATATCAGGGGACCCAGTGCTATCTTCTGGCTTCTGAGCGCATACTGGTAGTTCACAGAGTACTCTGCAGGCAAATTCACATAAATAAACTAATAAAGTTAGGTGTAAAACAAAATAAAACCAAAAAAATTTTTTGGAGTTCTTTATTCTGAAGTTTCTTTTGTTTAATGTTTTGGACTCTAGTTGACCAAAGGGCAATGATGTGTGTTTGTGTGTGTGTGTGTGTTGTGTGTGTGTATGGCATGTATGTTTACGTGTGCATATGCACCTGTGTGCCTTGTTCCTGCCATCACACAGGTGATGAAGTCGTAATGAAGGAGCTGCTTTCTACCACAGGGATGGGCTCTCTTGCTTTCCAAAGACTTTGGCGAAGGAACCTGAATCCTGCAGTGACATTTGTGCTGATGAGCATGTGACCAGAGACTCTGACTGATGAGAATTGGCCATAATTGACTGAGTAAAGTTATTGATTTATTTTAAAACTGCTTTAAGCGAGCAGTCCTACACAGAGCTCTCTAATATGTTTTATATCGAATAGATTGTTTTGCCTTGTTTTTTTAAGTACTGGAGCTTGAACCAAGAACCTCATGCCTGATACACAAGCGCTCTGATACGAAGCCACATAACCAGGCCTTTAAAATGTTCTTGATACTGGGTATGACTGTATAGCCCAGGCTGGCCTCAACTCGGGCCAATCCTTTTGCTTTAGCTTCCCAGGTGGTGGCTTTACAGACATGTACTGCAGTGCTCTGCTAATATTCTGCTTCTCTTCTTCATTTTATGGCTGGCCTTGGAGTGAGATTGTTGTCACGTTCCTCTGAACGGTGCATGATTTAAGATTTATGAGTGAGGACCTAACTGGTGTTGAACATGGCCTGTAGCTGTGGATGGCCCTGAACTTCTGACTCTGTAACATTCACTTCCTAATTACAAGTGTGCACCAGGTGTGCTGGGGTTACAGGTGTGCAACAGGTGTGCTGGGATTACAGGTGTGCACCAGGTGTGCTGGGATTATGCTGGGGACGGAACCTAAGGCTTTGTGCATGCTAAGCAAACATCCTTCTGACTGAGGGGCATCCCCAGCCCATATATTAGTACTAAAATTAAACAAGTTTCATAGAATTTGGCTAAAATTGATCCAGAACAAAAATTCCCTACTTTTGTTTGTTTGTTTTTCTGCTGATGTTAGCCCTCATCTTGTCCTGGGTCCTTTTTTTTCCAGTTCCCTTCACATCTCCTGCTGTTCCAAATGCTTCTCTGTCTTCTCCCTGAACCCTCATGATATCCATAATAGCTGTAGAGCTTTGCCCAGTCCTCCTGCCCCTCAGGAGTGTTTCCAACTGTGTTGTGGAGTTAGTCATCCTGTGAAAGCCTGAGTGATTGACAGCCATCAGTGAGTCCCATTTTGTGGGAAAGGAACCCGAGGCGATTTGAAGTAATGTGCCTGAGGTTGTGGTAAGAGGGTCTGAAGCTATGTTCTCAACCCCAGCGCCTGCTGCTCCTCCATCTTTAAACTCCCTCGCTGGGAGTGACCCCTCTCCTTCAGCTCTCTATATCACCACCTTCCCATGAAGCCAAGGGCCCTGTTATGGCTTAAAATGTGAAATGTGCCTCAGCCCCAGGCTCAAGTGTTCGAACTGGTGAAGATGTCTTAAAGGATTCTGGAACCTTCAGGAGGTGGAGCCTCACCGGAAGAAGTGTGTTACTGGGGGTGGGACTTGAGGTGTCACTGCCCGGTCCTACTTCCTATCCGCCCTCTGCTTCCGTCTTTACCTCGTTCTTTAGACTTCCGACTCCTCTCTAGGCTGGGCTGCGTCCCTTCCAGTTGTAAGCCATGTGAAGCCTTCCCTTATGCTGCTTCCTGTCAGTCACAGCTTTAGAGAAGTGATAAATACGTGTGTAGACAGGGTAGCTGGCAGCAGACAGGAAACACGCGGGTGGGGTGAGCCTCACGCAGAGCAGAGGGCGTGTGGTGTGTGGTTAGGCGCGGAGTCCTGATGTGGTTGACAATCGTTCTTCAGAATGGCAAGAACAAAACATACAGACACCACCACCAAGCCTTTACATTGGCTGATACGGCTGTGGGGTGTCACAGTGTGTAGTAGGATTGGCATAGCTCCTTCTTTTCCCACAAGAAAGGAAAAGTAGACATCCCCCTGCCCCCACCAGTCTAGGCTTGAACCTAGGCTTGACTGTGGCCTCTTTGACTAGGAAAAGCCTCTGCCTGTACCAGGAGCCTTGGCCTCACATCCCTGGGCCTGGAGACACCTTTACACTTTATTTTTCTTAGTGATTGATTGATCGTCAGCCACAAGTCCCTCTGAGAATTTACTGAAAGTCAAAGGCCCTTTCCTTAGGAAGATGCTTCTAGGTAGAGAAACTGGCCATTAAATATGTGTATTCATTGTATCTGTGTGTATCATTATATCCTTTGAAAACCCCATTGAGATCGTTTTACCCTCCCCCAACTCCTCTCAGATCCTTCCCACCCAGCTTCCTGGTCTCCTTCTCTCTCACCCCACCCCTCCCCAGCCCTGTCTCCCTGAATTCTCAGATATCATCTTAAGACAACGGATTCTAGATGCTTCTTTAAGGACCCACGAGGTGTTTTTACTACTTTAAGACACTTAACTAAAGTCATACTGTCACTGTGTTTCTTCACTCTTGGGTGGGAGAACAGCCTTAGTTACCTTGGTTTTTGTTTTGTTTTGTTTTGTTTTGTTTTGTTTTGTTTTTCTTACCTTTGGAAGGGTAACTCTGGGCAGAGTGAAGTTAGGTTCCTCAGAGGGAGGCTAGGAACCACCAGCTTCAGCCCGAGGGGCATCTCCATCTTCACGACCATCTTCACCGGCCTCACCCTTCCCAGAATCCCCTCCTACTGGCAGCCCTGGTTTGCCACAGAGGTTTACTTTAACATGGCACCTCCTTGACATGCAAGGTCTGTGCTCCTCCTTGGACCCTTTAAGGGACCAGGCCTTATAGACCCCTTTCTTCCCTCCCTAACTCTTGCCAGCCAGTGCATCACTAGCCTTTTTGACCTGTGAGGGCAGTGTCTGGCAAAGGTGCCTGTCCTGTGGTGATCCCAGAACAGTGCTGGAGAAGGTGAAATGGCCTTTGTTTTTAAGACGGTGAACCCTGCTTTTCAGAGGGCCTGTTAGCTACTCATGAGAAGGCAGAAAAATGCCCCTTAAATAAAGGCAACTTTGTTTTTTTTTTTTTTTTTTTTGGTTCTTTTTTTTTTTTTTTTTCGGAGCTGGGGACCGAACCCAGGGCCTTGCCCTTCCTAGGCAAGTGCTCTAACCACTGAAACTAAATCCCGACCCAAAGCAACTTTTTTAAAAATCTGGCATTTGTTTCCGCTGAGAGTAACATGGTAAACTGTGTTTGCCCCAGGGACCGCCCTTTGCCTGCAGTATTAGGGGCTTTGATGTATTGGTGTGGGACAGAGGGCGGGGGCTGCAGCCAGCTGCCATGGACGAGAACCATGTGGCCTCACTCGGTCTGACCCTGCCTTCCACTGCTTCTAAATATATGCTGAAATAAAGCCAATTTATCCCCAGAGTCAAATATCTATTTCCACTGTAGTGTGGAAAGAATTACAGCAGGTGTTTCTTCTGCAGTTGGGAAACGAGTGAAAAAATAGCTGAAAGGCAGCTATGTAGGTATTTACTAAAAGCTTCATTTAAAGGTGGTGAGCTAACAGAACCCTGGCAAGTCAGGAGGAAGATGGTCTGAGTATTTTTCTGGACCGAAAAGGAAATGTGTTTTCCTATTGCAGATGCCATGATTAGCTACAATTAGCCTCAACCGTTGATTAAAAAAAATAATTACTGAGAAAGAGCATCATCTCTGGGGCAGACAGAATCGAAAGCCTTGAGCATGGGTGTTTAGGTCTCCTCAGGGGCTTGACTGGCATCAACCTGTACCAGCTGAATGCCAAGAAAACAGGCTTTGGCCTTCTGTGTGCACCCCAAGTGCTGTAAGGGGAAGCAAGAGCTTTGAGAACCTGGGGCATTGTGATTTCAGACCTGGATGTGGGAAGGCACACACTGGAAAGGCTGACAGGAATCCAGAAAGGAAGAAGGCTTCATGGAGCCTTCAGGAGCCCGCCCTGGGGGGTGTTGACCTGAAGGAATGAGGCTGGCATGCTGGGACGGGATGACAGCTGAGATCAAGCCAGCAGTGGCGTGCCCAGTGTGGGCAGAGACAGCGAAACCTCCCTTTGGTTTATTTTTTCCTATTCTGTGCTTTCTGGGCCCAGTGTTGTCTTTTTCGCTTGTTTGGCGATGGTCACGAAGGGAAGAAGATTATTTCTGTGACCCCAGGGCTGCTTTAATCGCCACTGCATGGGGGAGCCAGAGAGTGCTCGAAGGAGAATTGCCTCCTGAGAGAGCAAAAGCCAGAGCTCCTTGTGGTAATTTAAGTTTTCACGAAGTTAATTGAAGTATTAGACCTGTGGACTTCATGTGAAGGAGCAGACAGCAGTGCAAATCGGGTTGTTCTCTAGATCTTAGAGATCGCCAGAGGAAAGGTGAGCTGGAAGGACACAAACTGAGCCCTTTCTCTTCCACCGTTTAGTTCCGAGGAGTCCGCACTGTAAGTGACAGGAAGAGGTGGCGTGCTCTGGGCTGGTGATGGCGTGTGACCATCAGAGGTGTGTGTCAGCCATGCGTTAGTACATTCAGGGATCTTCTGACTGGAAACCGTGTAGCCCTGGGACACGTGTCACACTGGCATTGGTTTAGGGAAATGCCTCGCTGTCTGAATAATTGTCTCTGACAGAAAGTGTTAAGTGATGTTGTGGCTGACTCAAGCCCAGCTGTTTGAAGCCAGACACAGTGAAGCTCACCAGGAAGCTCACCTGCTCCGGAGCTGAAATGGAAGGGTCCTGGGAGCCAGGAGTTTAAGGCCAGTTGTGTGTGGGGGGGGGCGAGTGAGGGAGAGAGAGAGAGAGAGAGAGAGAGAGAGAGAGAGAGAGAGAGAGAGAGAGAGAGGCAGAGAGAGAGAGAGAGAGAGAGAGAGAGAGACAGAGAGAGAGGAGGGAGAGAGACAGAGAGGGAGAGAGAGAGAGAGACAGAGAGAGAGAGAGGCAGAGAGAGAGAGGCAGAGGGAGAGGCAGAGGCAGAGAGAGAGACAGAGGCAGAGACAGACAGAGGCAGAGAGAGAGAGAGGCAGAGAGAGAGAGAGAGAGGCAGAGAGAGAGAGAGAGAGAGAGAGAGAGAGAGAGAGAGAGAGGCAGAGAGAGAGAGAGAGAGGGAGAGAGAGAGAGAGAGAGAGAGAGAGGCAGAGAGACAGAGAGAGACAGAGAGAGAGAGACAGAGAGAGAGAGACAGAGAGAGAGAGAGAGACAGAGAGAGAGACCCAGAGAGAGACCCTATCTTCTTTCCTACACCCACCCCCAATACAAATCATCATATCTTGTGACTTCTATATTGAGTTAAATGTCATTATTGAGGCTGGTGAGTTGGCTTGCTATACAAGCCTGGAGCTAGATCCCTGGAACTTGTGTGCGGTAGTCAGAATGAGAGTGTCCCAGCCAACCCCATGGGGTCATATGTTTGAATACTTGGTCCCCAGTTCTTGGAACCGTTTGGGAAGGATTAGGAGGTGTGGCCTTTCTGGGGGGAGGGTTGTCACTGAGGTTTTAAGAATCCGGAGTGGTTTCCAGTGTGCTCTCTGCCTCCTGCTTGTGGATTGAGATGGGAGCACTCGCTGTTCCTGCCTCTCCACCTTTGCTCTGCAGTCATGGACTCTAACCCTGTGAAACCATAAGCCCAGGTAAACTCTTCTATAAGTTGCCTGGGTCACAGTGATTTATCACGGCAACGGGATAGTAAGACAGCACATGGATGTGGGAGGAAAGAGTCGTTCCTGCAGGGTCGTCCTGTTCCCTCCAGCTGTGTACCTCAGCAACCCTGGCATCCCATGAACACACACGTGATAATAAACACGGTTAAGAAGTCATCAGCACAAAGCAAATCACATCACCTATTGCCTTCATTTAATCTTGTTGTTCCTTTGATTGGTAGCTAAGTATTTAAAGTGAAAATGTTCAGCCTGGGTAGCAAGCTGTGAGTAAGGTGCTTGGTGCACAAGCGTCAGGGTGTGGAGACAGGCAGATCCCTGGAGCCCAGCTGCCAGCCGGTCTAGCCGAACCAGTGAAGAACCCTGTGTCAACAAATAATATAGACGTAATTGAGAAAGGCATCTGCCATCCACCTCTGGCCTCTATATGCAGTCACATGCACCTGCTCATGAACGCACACACTAGCACATACACAAAGTAAAAAAATAAAAATCTATGCTCCTAGTAAACCTAGACAAAAAAACCAAAAAGCCAAACAACAAAATCAAAAACCCACAAACAAACAAACAAACCATAGATAGGAGAGGCGCTGAATTGAAGGGGTCACATGACCACTGTCCTCCCTGTACTCACTCAGTGTCAGGTGACTGGAGAGGGACATCCTCCCTGAGGCCAGCGTTCATTCTCGCTGAGCCTAAATTGGGAGAGGAGGAGCCAAGCCACATAGCTGGGTACGTGTGTCTCTCCAATGCTGGCCTTGTTAGCGCCATTGGTGGCGGAGGTGTGGGAGGCTCCCTAATGAACAAGACAGTGACATGGGGTGGGGGAGACCAGAGGACATGGCGATGAGGGATGGAGGGCCAGATAGTTATGTCTCAGAAGGAGAGGATTGGGGAGCCCGTTCCTGGTGGATTTTTGGCAGCTCTTTCCGATGACCGTCAGTAAGTCTTCTTTTTGAGCTAACATGATTGGGTTTCCCCTCTTTCTTCAAGGAAAATACAGAACCTTGTTTGCTGAACCCTGAAGTTCTTAGCCTTCAGATGGCCCCGAACGCCAGCCCCAACCCCACCCCTGTTCTTCTCCCAAACCGGGATTGTATTTCCTTTCTTCGCTTGCGGGTTTTGCTCGTGTTTCGTTTTGTCTGTGCTCAAGGTCAGAGGAAGTGGGGAAGGAGTGAGAACGGATTTGGGTTCAGATTTGTGCCGGCCCCATTTCCGCCCCTGCAAACGGTGAGGGCTCTCTTGCCGAGCACCGTGGGCCATGGACTACGGTTCTGTTCTACATTTGAGCACCTCCAGGATTATGCTGTAAGCAGTCGGTGTGAGCAATTCATGTTCTTTCTCGTGAAATGGTAGCCACAGGTCCATTTACCCTGTAGGGACACAGCAAATCTTAATTACCAGTGGCTTATCCCCGAATACAACTGTCCCCTTCAGATTCACAGAGCAGATTCCCGATGAGTGCCTCTCTCTCTCCAGGGCGTCATCTGTCAGGGTGCCGAAGCTGTCAAGGGTTTGCCTAGAGGGTGAGGTTCCGGTCTGATCTATTTCTTCCCTCTTTGGAGCACCTTCTCAAGATGCATTTTCATCTTGAAAGTAATTGGCAGGCGTGAGATTCGTTTCAGAACTTTGTGTACCTCTGAGGGGATATCTGAACCAAACACAGTAATTAAACTTCAAAAGCAAGTAGCAGACATTCGCTGGCTGACTTCAGGCCCTGTTCCACCAGCAGCGGAGGTTAGAATCTCAGCTTTGTTGTTTTGAGAAGAGGGTCTCACCATGTCCCTAGCTTTGAACTCGTGGCAATCCTCCTGCCTCAGGCTCCCGAGTGTAGGGATTCCAGACCCAAGCAGGACATCCAGTTAGAGCTGAGGTTTGATGTGGAGTTTTTTTTCTTTAGGGAATCTCAGAGGCATCCTGCTCTTTTTGGAAAAGAAAAATACTTTTCTGGAAGTGATCTATGAAAGTCCGTGTTTGACGTCAACCTGACTGGGTTTGGAATCACCTGGGAGACACACCTGCCTCTGAGTGTGTAGGTGTTTCCAAAGAGGTTAATGTAACCGAGGAAGAAAGACTCATCTCGGATGTGAGCTGCATAATCCCGTGAGGTGGGGATAAAGTGCAAAAGGTGGCTCTTGGTTTGGTTTGTTATAGCACTGAGAAAAGTGGCTAGTGAACACCGTAAGCTTACTATCAGCACACTTAGTGCCTCTGAGCTTGGCTGCTTATTGTGTATGACAGGAGAGAAGGGATGAGGGAAAGGCTCTCACATGTTTACCTTTGGCGGAAGTTCAGTCTATAAGACGCTGTAAGGAGAATTCTCATGTTCGCACCAGGGCGGAGGTAAGCTGGCCTTTGGGGATTTTGTTTTATTTGGCAGACGTGTAATGGCATCTGATTGGCGGGGAGAAACATCACACATGGGTACTATGTTTGCTGAGTGTCTCCCAGAGGCTCTAGGAGCAGGGTAAAGCCTTTCTAGTGATCTCTTTGACGATTTCTCCCTTTCCCCATTGGATGTATGTATTCCTCTCCTCTGTTCTAAGTTGCTTATCTCCCACACTATGCCCTGTGTGTCCTGTCTGGATGGTGTCTATATAAGTCATGAGAACTCAGGAGCCTTAAGAGTTCAGAGCAAGATCCCAGAGGCAAGAGAGTAGGGAAAGTGTAGAGAGCAAAGGTGTCTTCAGTTCTCTCAGGGTAATGGCCAGCTGTGTCACCTGGAGCTCCCGGTGTCTTCAGTTCTCACAGGGAAAATGTCCAGCTGTGTCACCTGGAGCTCCAGGTGTCTTCAGTTCTCTCAGGGTAAGTGTTCAGCTGTGTCACCTGGAGCTCCAGGTGTCTTCAGTTCTCTCAGGGTAAGTGTTCAGCTGTGTCACCTGGAGCTCCAGGTGTCTTCATTTCTCACAGGGAAAATGTCCAGCTGTGTCACCTGGAGCTCCAGGTGTCTTCATTTCTCTCAGGTAAGTGTTCAGCTGTGTCACCTGGAGCTCCAGGTGGACCTGGCGCGGGTAGGAGAACAGCTGCTTTTACTTAGAGCATTCAGAACTGGTGCCTGAAGGTCTGAAGAGAATGTTGGTTCTGTGAGTTTGTAACGACCTGAGGCAGTGGTTCTCATTGACTCTCAGACCTATCAGGAGGGAAGTCTGGTTTCTTAGAGATCTGTGTCCCCAGGTCCTCACAGTCTCTCCATCACCAGGTGACCACACCCACCTGTCCACTTCCACCTCTGCTCTTATAAGGGAAAACATGCTTGGACTTCCTTTTAGTATTTTTGCAGCTGCTGTTGTTTTGAGTTGGGGGTCTCATAACCCAAGCTGGCCTGGAACTCAGTGGATAGCTCAAGCCAGCCTCAAACTCGTGGTAGTCCTTCTGCCTCAGATTTTAGTGCTGTGTTGCAATTTGGAGCCATCACATCTGGTTTCCCCTTTAATCTTATTTGCTTTAAATTTTGTTTACAGGATATGAACATTTTAAAATCATTGGTTTTTTTGTGTGTGTATTGGCGTGTGTACTTATCTGGGCACACGTGTGCTATAGCCTGCCTGTTGAGGTCAGAGGATAGCTAGCCGGAGCTGGTTCTCTCCACTTTGTGGGCTCTAGGGTCACCAGGCTTGGTGGCTGCCATCTTTACCCACCAAGTCATTTCTTTGACTCCAGAATGTATCCTTGGCTGTCCTGGCACTCACTCTGTAGACCAGGCTGGCCTCAGAGTTCCCCCTGCTTCTGCCTCTGGAGTGCTGGGATTAAAGGCGAGCGCCATCACTGACGGGCTTGAGAAATTATCTGTATCAGGACATGGACACGGGGTTAAAACGATGGCTGGGTTGGAGTCTTTTTATTAATCTTTTTATTATAAACTTGATCAAGCAGAAAGTGCCACTGGCATGTGACACGGGCAGCTCATGCTGCCGACGAAGGACAGGTCGGGGTCGTTTTCTTCGAGTGGGGAGCACGTGGTGTTTATTGGAGGCCATAGAATGCTAAGTACCAAAGGCCCTGCAAATCCTCTTCCAGTGACCTGTGCTGAGACTTAGCTGCAGAGAGGTGTGCTGGACTGTGGTTTATTCCAGAGAAAAAAGTCACAGATCATTGTGATCCATGGCTGGTGGGCCCGGGGTTGGGTGTGTGTGTGTGTGTGTGTGTGTGTGTGTGAGTGACCTGCAGTAGTGCAGGGCAGGGAATGTGGTGGGCTATGAGCTGTGTGGTGGGCTCTCTGTCTGGTGGAGTGAGCTGCCGTATTTCAAGTAGTACCATGGATCTGATGACATTATTTACAGAATTCGCAAGGCTCCATACTGCCGTTCTGCGTTTCTGCCTTGCCTCTGAGATGCCGGAGCACCCACATCACTCAGGGAAGACAAAATGCGGTCTGGGAGAGGGGTCCCAGCCTGTGTTTCTCCGGGTGAAAATGGGAGGTGAGAGGCTGTGGTTCCTGGGGACCCAGGAACCGGGAAGAGTTGGGAACTGAGTCCGCAGGCCCTGGGACAGGGGTGGAATCCGATTTGGCTCCAAGCGAGTGCCAGAAGGAGGGGCTGGGACAGGGGCCTTCTAGGGAGCCTATGTGTATGACGAAGCCCCACCCCGGGGTTCCCTGATGAAGGGGATGGTCCTTGCTTGTCCAAACTGTTGCATTCATGGCAGATGAAGATGCATATGTCTTACTCAGGGTGAACCAGGGATTAAATACCTTTTGCAGGAAGGGATGCTCAGGAAGGGAAGCTCACTGGCTAAATACTCAGGGTCTCTCTAGATACTCATCAGCTGTGGAGACTCTAGGTTTTTATGCTACATGACTGGTTGCCATGGTCCTCTTCGTGGGGATCTAGTTCCTATTCCTGTCATTCTCAATTAGGAGATTTATCAGTTTTCTGAACTTGCTACAACCTTACTAGTTCTTCTGTCTGGCCGCACGGTCCCCTGCCACACACATACAGAAAATTGGTCCTCTGCTGCACACTGTACAGAGTCAGCTGTACAACTGGTTTCATAAAAAATAAAGAGTACGCACATTTTCACAATAAGTTCATGTACCAGATGTTAACATTTTTAATGCGTGATAGATATTTTAATTTATTTAGCTTTTTAAAAAGAAATATTTTATAGTTTAACTTAAATTTTTACTTAGAAATGTAAGTATTGTAGAGGATGAAAAAGAAGTTTCTCTCTGTGCTTTGTGACTCTTAGTTGGGAGGGACCCCTGTGGTAAAACAGTCAGGAAAGAAGCCATTCTGCATGGGGGATACGCAGAAGAGTGTGTGAGCTTCAGCCCTGGCCTTGACTGCAAGTTTGAAGGCAACCGTTGTCCTCCTCAGACGCATACAGGGAGGTGGGTGTCCTAGGTGCCCTTTGCACCAAGAGCAGGGGACGGCGATGCGGGTAGAGTTTGGTGCCTTCCCCGGGAGGACGGTCTCTCCTTGCTGCCCATCCCTTCCTGGGACAGACAGGACGCACTCTCACGAAAGGAGCTTGCTCCACAGTTGGCAGGTTTCTGTCTGGGAAGGGAACGTCTTAGCTTTCAAAGCTGCTCATGGGTCCATTGTTTCCAAAGAGATGAGCTCACAGCAAACCTTGTTCGAGAGAGACACTTGTTACACGGCACGGTGAAAGCAGGGGTGTCATGTTTGTGGCTTCTTGTACACGGTTCTAAAAATACTCCGTGCCTCGGTTTTCCTCTCAGCAAGAATACAGGATGTTGATATGCACCTGTCACTGTACAGCTCTTAGGAGGCTCAGGCAACAGGGCCATGAGCTCTGGGCTAGCCTGGGATATGTAGTAAAACCGGCTTGATGTACACATAAGGAGTAATGGGGATGGCTTTGGGAATGGGTCCCGGCTGAAGGCGTAGCTCAGTGGTGGTGTAGCTCAGTGGTGGTGTAGCTCAGTGGTGGTGTAGCTCAGTGGTGGTGTAGCTCAGTGGTGGTGTAGCTCAGTGGTAGTGTCTGCCTGGTGTGTGAGACCCAGGGTGTGATCTCCAGCACCACACAGAGTACACTGCCCTATACCGAGCAGCCATCTTCACGGGCTGACAGTGTCGCCAGTCGCACGCCTGGGTTTTCGTGTGATGTTGGAGATTCAAACCCAGGACCCCACTCTTGTGCGGTCTCCCTAGCCTGGGTCTCTCGACTGTCCCAAGACTTCTGTCCCTCCAGGCTGGCTTCTTAGGTGTTTGGAAAGAGGAAATTTGTATTTTGCATTACTGTGGCGTAGAGCTGGGGTGGCATGATGCAGTAGTGGTTTCAGAAAAGTTGGAGAAAAGGAAGTGAAATTCATAGGAAATCAAGGCTGGCCCTTTTCAGAAAGGCTTTTGAACATGTGTGTGCGTGTGCATGTGCCTGTGCATGTGCATGTGCCTGTGAGTGTGCGTGCATGTGAGTGTGCGTGTGCATGTGCGGTTGCTTTTGCCCTTTGCCCCTGCCCTCTGCCTGGGGCAGTATGAGCTGGTTTATAAACATCTCTGGAACTTCCTGGCCCAGCAGACGTTACGCTGAGGAGCTGGAACGGCTCAGAAGTGACAGTCCCACCCGGCACACTTTCCTCCCTCACAAAGCCCATGCCAAAGGCCAGCTGTTATAACGTTGAGATGGAAAAATGCCATTCTCCTGTCCAGCCAGCCGGGCATGGGAGCGGACAGAGATGGTTTAAGTCATTCTGTGACAATCAAAGTTAGTAATGGCCTCCGACATCCGAAGCAAATTGGCTGGGAACCCAGAGCAGCACTGAGCAAACAGTAGTGAATACCTTCCTCCTGCCAGGTCTGGAGACGGGAATGAGTCCTCTCTCTGACTGCATTCATGCAGCTTCTGACCAGCCACTTCCAGCTGGAGTGACTCCAGGATGCTGTGTCTGCTTGCCTGGGGATCCCTCACAGGTGTGTCTGAGCGTTCTGGTGCAGGATCAATTGTCAGCTAAAACAAAACAAAATGAAACAAAACAAAACAAACAAAAAACATATTTAAGAACCGTGCAATTGAGTTACTAAAACAAAATGAGATGGGGCAGGTGGAGTGGCAGGAGGGGGTGGGGAACCCCAGAGCTAACCAGTACCGTCAGGGTGGTCCTGCCTATCATTGACCCACAATGCTCTGGGCTCCCTTCTCTCCTGTCAAGGTGACCTGACAGGTCGTCTGTGAGATCTCTTCCAAGGGTCCCTCTCTAGGTCACCAACCTTCTGCCTTTTCCTTCTCCCACTGTGAGATTCTTGGGGGAGAAATTCCAGTTTCTTTGGGGCCACATCTCAGTGGGCTGAAAGCCACAGTGGAGAGAGAAGGCAGTGTCGCTTTAGATGAAAGCACTAGGGTGGTTAGGACTGGCCTGGAGGAGGTTGTGGTTTGCATTATGGGAAGTGTCCTTGGATTCTCGGAAAAGCAAGCTCTGTTATTCCAGGTCAGTATTCTCTGGGGTAGGAGGGAGCAAAGTTGAGGTGTTGCAGGGTGGGTGGAATTGCACAGGAGAATCATGGGAAAAGCTATTGCATGGCAATGTCAGCCCTCTAGGTATTCTCTACAGAGTCATTTATCCTATGTATTGGAGTGTTTTGTCTGCGTTGTGTGCATGTGTGTCTGTGCACGCTCGCCTGGCACCTGAGGCACTCAGAAGAGGACATCGGATTGGATCTCCTGGAACTGAGCTCAGAATGGTTGTGAGTCTCCACATAGGGGCTGAGAGTTGAACCTCAGTCCTCTGCACGAGCGGCGAGTGGTCTTAACTTCTGAGCCAGCTCTCTACATGTTAACAGTAGAATCTACTGAGCAGACAAGGTCAGGTATTGTTCAGTATTTGGTGGGGTAAGGAGGGGCTCCTCAGGCGCAGAGCAGTGGTTGTGTCTCTGCAGGGAGGAGACAAGGTCAGAATACTAAGAATGGGAAGTTTGGTTCACTGTGTAGGGGCTGGATTGAGACTAGATAAAGATCAGGAAGTAACAGTCTAGTGTCCAACAGCAGAGGAGTGGATAAACAGCATCACACATACACACACACACACACACACACACACACACACCTATATACACATACACAACACACACACATACCACACACATGCACACAAACACAGTACACATACTTTCATACACATAAACTATACACACCACATACCACACACAGAGCATACAGATCATACACATGCACATGCCCACCACACACCACACACACACACCCACCACACCAGACACACACACCTATATACACACACCACACACATATACACACCTATATACACACACGACACACACATACACCACACACACAATATACAAAACACACAGCATGTACATGCACGATTCACAAAATACCACACACACACATACACACTACACATACCACACACTTTCATACATATGCATATACATGCATATACACACCACACACACACTTTCATATACATGGCCACCACACTACACACACATACCACACATACCAGACACATACACACATACACACGTGCATGCGCATATACAAACACAGTGGAATTTTTTTCAGCCATGAAGGATGGATTAGCTTGTTTGTCTCCAAAGACTGTTAGTAAACAGAAGAAGAATACCCCGTACTTAGTCAGTGGGGTGGGTTGTCACTACTTCCGAGCAGGGTAGATTGAGTTCCGGAAGGCCCCAGGTAGCCCGTGTAGGCTCTGCCAACCAAAGCACACAGCCTGGCCTGGCTTCTGATCTAGGAGAAATCTGTGGTCACGAGGCACAGTGATCTGTGTTACATAAGGGATGGGTGACCGACCTTGTTGGCACTGGCCTTTGCAGACACCTCGACTACCAGCGTGAAGGTTTGCAGCTGAGAAAAGCCAGAAGCAGGGACGGAGGAGGCCCTTGTTTGCCCATCCCCCTCCGAAGCTTCCTTCAACTTTTTCAAGGAGGATTTAAACGTGTGGGTTTGGGCTACTGAGCACTGTTCCTGGTTTCGGCATCCAACGTTTCCATGCAGCCAATGACTGTTAGCCCTGACTCCCTGATTTGATTCTTTACTGCGTGTTGCCTCTGCAAGTGCTGTGGGAACTGGCCAGGGGTTCCCTACTTTTATGAAGTGGGTTATCTGGGAAATGCAGCCTGATGTATATCTGTGCCTTTGACATTTAATTTGGGATCCATTTTTGTGCCTATGTTACAGGTGGGTGGTGCCCTTGAGAAGCCAAATACCAGACTTTAAGTCGAAATTTGTACTTGCTTTGTTCTTTAAAAAAAAAGAGTGCTGTATGTGTGTGTGTGTGTGTGTGATGTGTGGTGTATGTGGGGTGTGTGTGTGTGTGTGATGTGTGTGTGGTGTGTGTGTGTGTGTGTGTGTGGTGTGTGGTGTGTGGTGTGTGTGTGTGTGTGTGTGTGTGTGTGTGTGTGGTGTGTGTGTGTGTGGTGTGTGTGTGTGTGTGTGTGGGGTGTGTGGGTGTGTGTGTGTGTGTGTGTGTGTGTGTGTGTGTGTGTGTGTATGTGGTGTGTATGTGTGTGGTGTGGTGTGGTATGTGTGTTTGGGATGTGTGTGTGTGTGGTGTGTGTGTGTGTGTGTGTGTGTGTGGTGTGTGTGTGTGTGTGTGTGTGTGTGTGTGTGTGTGTGTGTGGTGTGGTGTGTGTGTGTGTGTGTGTGTGTGTGGTGTGTGTTGGGATGTGTGTGTGTGTGTGGTGTGTGTGGTGTGTGTGTGTGGTGTGTGTGTGTGTGGTGTGTGTGTGTATGGTGTGTGTGTGTGTGTGGTGTGTATGTGTATGTGTGTGTGTGTGGTGTGTGTGTGTGTGTGTGTGTGTGTGGTGTGTGTGTGTGTGTGTGTATGTGGTGTGTGTGTGGTGTGTGTGTGTGTATGTGTGTTGTGTGTGTGTGTATGTGGTGTGTGTGTGTATGTGGTGTGTATGTGGTGTGTGTTTGCATGTGTGTTTGGTGTATGTGTGTGTGTGTGTGTGTGTGTATGTGGTGTGTGTGTGTGTGTGGTGTGTTTGGGATATGTGTGTGTATGTGGTGTGTGTGTGTGTGTGTGTGTTGTGACGTGGCATACACATGGAGGTCAGAAGGTAACTTGTAGGAGTCGGTTCTCTTTTCCCACCATGTAGGTCCCGGTTAGGCTTGGTGGTAAGAATCTTTACCCACTAAGCCATCTTGCTACCCCTGGGTTTTCTTTTCTTTTCTGTGTGTGGGTGTTTCCCCTGCACTGTGCACGGTGTGTGCAGTGCCCATGGAGGGCAGAAGGGGCCGCCACACCCTCAGGAACTGGAGTTCTCTTCTGGTTATCTTCCATGCTCAGGAGAATGGTGATGAAAGCCAATAGATGCCTTATACCAGGTACAGAGTTGCTCCAGGGGGTGCCGTTGACATTTAAACACAATTAGGTCCCAGGGCAGAGGCTTGCAGGTCCACCCCGTCCCTCTCCCACTGGGTCCCAGGGTATCTCTAGCCTTGTAAACAGAAGCCCCAACCCTGCTTCCAAGTACCTCAGCCTAAGGTCTCCCTGCCTCTGGTCCTGGGCTCTTGGTAGATCCTGCTGAATGCTTTCAGAGAGCTGACGTGCGGCCCCATCTCTGGGCGCGCAGGCTTCTGTGGCAGTAGAATAGGGTATCCCATCAGCCTGTTTTGTGCATAATGGCTCATGCTTGCAGAATAGCAAGTATTCATACTGTACGATATCATTGGAATATGGGTCTCTTTGTTGATTAAAACTGAGAATATTCCATATCCGCTGGCCGCTCCTTCTTGCTTATCTTTCTTGTTAAGCTTTAAAGCACTGTTCGTAACAGTTAAAAAAAAAAAAAATTGATTATGGCCTTCACCATTATGTTCTTGGTGGGGAGGGGACACATCATTTTTCCAAGACTAAGTTTTATGGTAAGAATTTTGAGAAAGTGCTGAGTCCTACTAATAGTATAAAATTCCATTTTCTCCGTTAGCAGATTTACATATAGTTGGCCGTCAGCGGCCACTTCGATATTTTATCTTGTTTGACATTAAACTTAACCATTTGGTGGTATCTCTTGGCAAGCCGAAACTGATTTTAAAAAAAGATATGGTTCCTTAGTGAACTAAAGGACTTAGAAGTCCAAAACCCTGTTTGCTTATTGAGCAGGGTGGTTTAAACTTTAAACTTTGGGTCCGAGATAAATCCCCCTGCACTTCGATGAGAGAACGTCAATGTTGGGACTCGGTTTTTCAGTCCGCATCTGGGATTTGTGGGTACACAGTGGGGACAGTGGTCCCCCATCCACAGACCAGTGTCACAGAGCAGAGCCAACGCCTGCTGTCAGAGGGGATCAATGCCTCAGAAGCTCAAGCTGCCGAGGAGGGGTGCAAGGAACTCAGCCTGAATTGCAGTTCTTTTCCTTTTTTAAGACGGTCTTTGGCTTCCTTGAATTTTTGACATGGCTGAGATTGACCATCTCCACTCCTGAGGGCTGGTCTAGGTGTGTGAGGGTACATACGCTCAATTCACACGGTACTGGGATCAAACCCAGGGCTTTGCATGCTGGGCAAGTGTCCTATCACCTCCACCATCACCCCGGGACTGCACCCTCAGCCCTGGGCCACGGTGTTAATTTAGATTGATTCAAGAAGCTGCCTGGAGGAGGCAGAGAGAAAATCCAGCTGAGCCCTGCGGTGTCTCAGGTGCTGTCCAGCGGGGCAGAATGGCTGGTCCAGCCTCTCTGAGCTGCAGAGGCCAAACGGCACAGCCAGATTATGGGTGTGCACAGTAAAGTGAGGGGGATCCAGATGGTGTCTCTGCGGTGTTTTTATGAGCGTGGGTGATTAAAAACATCCTGTGACATTGAAATGGATGGGGGAAGAGAGAGAATATGCTGCGTATACGTGCATGTGTGTGCGTGTACATGTGTATGTTTTTGTATGCCTGTGTGTGTAGACTGGAGGTCAACACTGTGTATCTTCTGTAATCTTCCTGTGTCATACTTTTTGAGACAGTCTCTCACTGGACCTTAGGTTTGCCAGTTAGCCTGGGCTAGCCGGCCAGCCTGCTCTAGGGATTGATCTTCCTGTGGTTACAGGGACGCACTTCTTGATGTGGCTTCTAGGAATCAAACCCAGGTCCCCAAGCTTGCCCAGCAGGCACCGGGCTGACAGAGCATCTCCCCGACCCAGATGAGCTTTTTTTTGGTTAAAGTACACGAGTACACAAATAATAGAAAATGGCATTTGTTTTCAAAGCAAACATGGCTGGGAGCCCATGCTTGGCATTATTTGCTGCTTTTCTTTCTTTTCTTTTTAAAGATTTATTTATTTATTATGTATCAGTACACTGTAGCTGTCTTCAGACACACCAGAAGAGGGCATCTGATCCCATTACAGATGGTTGTGAGCCACCATGTGGTTGCTGGGATTTGAACTCAGGACGTCTGGAAGAGCTGCCGGTGCTCTTAACCGCTGAGCCATCTCTCCAGTCTTCTGCTTTTCTTTGTGACAAAATATCTGACAAGAAGCAACCTAAGGGAAGAGAGGTTCATTTTAGCTCATGCTGTGAGGAGTCAGTGGTGCCAGTGAGAGCACAGCTATGCAGCAGTGGGGGCGATACAGCCGTTTGCTCACCTTTCAGAGAACAGAAGCAGAATGGGCTCCCCACCCTCCAGGCCCATCCCCTAATGAGCTCCTTCTTCCACCTCCACAGGCTCCCCTAAACCCGTAACAGCAGCGCCTCGCTGTGGACCCAGTGCTCAGGCCCATGGGCCTATGGAATCAAACACGGGAGAGCGGTGGGCCCAGCTGTAGAGCTCTTACACTTGCTACTTCTTCCAGCTCCATCCACCATGCTGGTGACAGGAATCCTCTGGGATTGACAGGGACGGAGCAGGGAATGTCACTCTAGGTGGAGAACAGGTTTTGTGGGAAAGCCCAAAGAGCAATGGGCCCGTGTGTGCAGCCCAGACGCTGGCTGGCTGTGTCAGCAGCCCCCTGACCTTGGGCCGTCGCTCTCACCCTCTCCTTGCAATGACTGATTGTCCTTTAGATGGTCCTCAGCACTTTATGTACTGCCTCCTCCTTAATGTGACAAACTGTAAAACGCAAGGGGCCCAAATGGCACAAGATAACCGTCAAGTACTCCGCTAGCTCCCGGTGGAGTGCTCTCTCCACATTCAAAGACACAGTCAGGCTGCTGTTTGCCTTCTGATAAGCTGGCCAACTGAAGGCAGGCCACGAGGAGGCTTCCTTAAATTTTGTATGGGCTGAGCCAGGGCTTAGGGCTGAGTCTACTGTTCCTGGCTGCCCTCCTCGTCCCCATGCCTTACCTGGTGACAGAACGTTTGTCCTATGTAGTTTATGTCCTATGTGTGGAGTGGGATGGTGTGGCAGTGGCTTCACCATGACCTTTCTCACTTCAGCTCCTAATTTCTCTCTGCTTGGGATGGCAGTGGTTGGAAGTGACCGACCGGAGCCGGAAGGAAATCGAGAAACAACCCTTGCTCAGAGAGGGAGAGCCCTCCCTAGAAGCAGAGTGTAGAGGAGGGTTGCAAAGATCTGCATTTTCTTTCAAGGCATCTCACAGCCTAGGCTGACTTTGAACTCATCACGTAGTTGAGAATGACCTTGAACTTCTGACCCTCCTGCCTCTACCTTCCTAGCTCTGGGATTATAGGCATGCAACACCATGCCATGCTTTATGTGGTGCTGTGGCTTGAACCCAGAGATTTGTGTATGCCAGGCGAGGTCTCTACCAACTGAGCTATCTCCGTACTCCAGGGCTTCTGGCTTTTAATGTAATTACTATTGACTCATTTCCTGAATCCCTGTAAAGTAGTGCCCCATGGGTCTGCCATCCCTTTTCAGCTCTGCGGCATTCCAACATTCTCTTTGGGTCAGTGTTTGGGGCATAAATCCAGACCCAGGCACCGTAAAGGCCAAGCACGGGAAGAGCACCCTATAGGCAGAGCTCACTGCTTCTGTCCAGCTCTGTCCAGCTCCATCCAGCTTCATCCAGTTCTGTCCAGCTCCGTGCAATTCCATCCAGCTCCATCTAGCTCCATCCAGCACCTTCCATGTGGGCTTGGAGTCTCTCTCTCTCTCTCTCTCTCTCTCTCTCTCTCTCTCTCTCTCTCTCTCTCACACACACACACACACACACACACACACACACACACACACACACACACACAAACTTCCCTTCATGCCGAGTCTTTGTTTTCTAGATGATGAACCAGGTGGAAGGCCAGCAGAAGAACCTCGTGCATGCCATCGAGTCCCTGCCAGGCTCAGGCCCCCTCACTGCCTTGGACCAGGACCTGCTTCTCCTGAAGGCTACCTCCGCCGCCACCCTCAGCTGTCTCGGGGAGTGCCTCACCCTGCTCCAGCAGAGCGTGCGCCAGGCTGGCCCACCCAGCCACAAGCCAGGAGCCTCAGGTGAGTGCTGCGCTCCCAGCCCCCGAGCTTGTCTCGTTGAGATGGGTGATCCCCTGACTACATGTCTGCGCCTCATCCTGTGCCTTCGCCTTGATGACCTTCGTGTGCCTCCCGTGCCATCCCACACATTCATTTATTCTTAGTTTCCTGAGAGAGGATGTTAATGTCCAGGGTGGCTTTGAACTCACTACATAGCCTAGGCTAGCCTTGATCTTATGCTGATCCTCCTGCCTTAGGATTCTTAGCGAGGCAGTTATAGGTGTGGACCGCCATGCCCTACTCTTTCTCTATCCACCCAGCTATCTTTCGGTCCAGTTAAGTCTCCGTCCCTCCTCCCCAGTGGTGTACCATCCTGTAAAAAGGCACCCACTGTGTACCCGAGGGCTGTCAAGTGTCCTCGTGGATCTGGCAGCCTGGCCCTGGTGTTTTATTCTGTCTGTGACTGCCATCCTCAACTTGTCACCTTTCAGAGTCGTCACTGCGTGCCCTTCACCCCGTGTTTCCATGGCGTCCATCCTTTACAGGTTAGCAGCCACAACAGGTGACAGAGCTACACGTGACCTCTCCTTTCCGTCCCGTTCGCTCCCTCTAAAGGACGGGTTCATGCGAATCCCTTTAGGGACAGTGGGGCTGGTCATGTGGGAGGATTTTGCTGCAGAACATTCCAGAAGCATTGCTAGTTCCTCTTCTAAAAGCCAGGGGCGGGAACATAGGGCTCTGAGAGAATTCAGTCCTCTCTGAGGAGTAACTAGTAAGCAGGCAGAAAGACATCACTGAAGGGTAAATTCAATACTGAAGACGGAAATAGCTTGAGGGGAAACGGTTCAATACTCCGTCTCAGGACACACCAAAACCCAAACCTAATAAATAAATGATTTCAGGCTTCGGATAGGTTATAAGAATACTCTGGGGGGGTTGGGGGGGGTAGAGTTGTCTCCGGGTTAAGAGCACTTGGTAGAGCTGGGTTCCCAGTGTCCACATCAGTTGGCACATGGCTGACTGTAATTCCAGCCCCGGGAATCTGATGCCCCCTTTGCCTCCACAGATGCCTATACTCATGTGCCTGCATCCATCACACCCCTCCCTCCTGTGCTACACACATACGCATAATTAAAAGTAAATCATTTTAAAAATGAACAGTAGACCAGATTGTCCAGACAGGGTGCCTAAGGACCCACCTATGTCTGCCCTCCTGACACTTGGATCACTAATTCCAACGAGGGTGCCTGCTCTTTAATTTTGACCTGCGCACAAGAGGTCAGACTCAGCCCTCAAGGTTGCACAGCAAGCCCTTCCTCCACCGAGCTGTCTCCCCAAGCCCCAGCCATCCTCCATGATCATTTTGTCAAGCCAGCTGGAAGTTGGAAAGCATCTCCACTTACCACTGTGCCATCCCGCATGACTGGATTAGTGGGAACCTGAAACCTGATCGGTCCCCTCTGGATCCAACTCTAGGACTGACGAGTTCCTACCTAACGGTTTCTAAAACAATGAACATGCGCTGTTTAAGTGCGCACCACATTCTGATGAGAAAGGGAGTCCCCTGTTACATCCGGTCTTCACAAATCAGGGTGAGAGTTACAAAGTGTGTTTGCTCAACATCTGCTCAGGGGTTGCCAGAGCCATAGTAGCCTGACAGACACTGGTAAAGATGTGCTTCTGTCTAAGGAAGGCCAAGATGGCGAACGGAAGCAAAACCGTCCAGAGTTTTCACAGCTGCCGTGCCTGCAGCTCAGCAAACACCCCTGTGTATAATTCTGGCTTACCGTGCCTTGGCTTTTTGATTCTTGCCCTGTGTTTTTATAATCAAAGTGAATTTTTGAGGCACACACAAACACACACACACACACACACACACACACACACACACACACACACACACCCCTCTCCCTCTTCCCACCTCCTTCTCCCTTGACCAAGCCAGCTCAGACAGTCAACTGGGTCTTAAGGGAGTGAGGGAGGATTAAAGAAAGAAAAAGACAATTAGACAACACTATAACATGACTCCAGCCAGTGCTGAGGCTGAAGCGGGTTTATTTTGTATCATTCTAAGCACATACAAAGAATATGGTCAGTCCCAAGGCATAAACAGTAGCAAGACATAAGCAAAGGTCCCATGGTTACTGTATTCAGGGTCTCAACAAGACCCATCAGGGTACAGAGAGCACAGTCTTCAGCTGTACTCCTCCTGAGCCCACTTCCTTGTCCTTGCCCAATGTCAAATTCTTACCAGTATCTGAGAAGGCGGCACCAAGAGCTCTCCACACTCCCTCTCCTTTCCGGACTCTGTCCACCTCTCTTTCTTTTTCTCCCAACATGAATTTTAAAGACAGACTCTCATACATGGCCATGGACCTTGAACTTCTCGTCTTCTTGCCTCTACCTCCCAACCACACTTTATGCAGTGCTGGGAACTGAACCCAGGGCTTTGTGCATGCTAGGCAAGCACTCTGCTGATATCTACCCCTGCCCCTTGTGTTGTCATAGTAGTCCATCTCCTGTAAGGTTTCCAAGTGTCTTCTGGGAAGCTGGTTGGCTGAGGCACCTTTGTCTACAGATCTTTTGTCTCAAGTGACCTTTCAGACACACCTGCTCCCTTCTGTGCTGTCTGACTCCCAGGCCTGTCTTGGGGCCAGGGTGGGGGACGGGACGGGATGTGACGCATCTTTAATGTTTTTAGAGAGGTTTGCAAGGAAGAATAATAAAGCGATTGGGCTTTTCAGTCAAGGCTTGAAGTGTGCAGCTCTCTCTCCATTCCTGGTTAGGAGGGGCTGAGAGTCTTCCTCAGCCCTAGATCTATATAAAGTGAGCAGACACAGGCCCACAGGCTTGGACCTGGGATTGCACTTGGCTTCCCAGCATGGAGGGGAATTGAAGGGATTGGGGGATCAAAGGACTTTGTTCTCTTTCTTGTTGGTTACTTCCTGGCTTACTGCTCAGGGCGTGGAGATCCAGCTCCAGGCAGGGGCTGTAACTGCTCGGTGTGCTTCCGAGTCAGAGCTGGATCTTCCCAGCCTGCTGGGCACGGAGTAGGCTTGGAAAAGGGAGTGCTGGGATAGCTCTGTTAGGACAGTGACTCAGGTGAGCCTGAATGAGCACCGAAACAAGACAGGTAACAGGAAAGCTGGAGTAGAAGGCAGTCGGTCCACGGTCCCTCTCTCATGTTCCAGAACATTCTCCTCCTCTCCCAAGATTCCTGGAAAGTGCTGTTGATAAGCACGTCCCACTGGAAATGATTAATGGTGATGCTCACTTTCTTGGCTTTCCTGGGCGCCTATTTCCCTTTTCTCCTCTTCTTCCACTCAGCGCCTGCCCTTTCTGTCTGTTCCCTTCTTCAGGTAAAGCTGCCCCACTGCCAGCCACTTCTATTTTATGGTTTTAAGGCAGGATAGAAATGCGATCATGCCCGTCTGTCAGTAAGACAGTTAGGAAAAGCTACAGGCTAACCTCGAGGTGTGATTCAGATGGGTGAGCTTTCTAATCAGTCAAAATGAAGTTCTTGAGTGGCAATTTTTCCATAAAGAAAGCAGTCAGCCAGGGTCTGGGAGATGGCTCTGTCAACAAAGTGCTTGTGGTGTAAGTGAGAGGACCCAAGGTCAGTCCTCAAACTCCTGTTAAAAAGAAAGGTGGGGGGAGCCTTGGTGCCATGCGGCTCATGCATTTGATTGAGGAGGTAGAAACAGGAGGAATCTGGGGCTGGCCCACCAGGCTAGATCAGTCAGCAAGTTCCAGGACCAATGAGAGAGACACATGGTCTCAAAAATACAAGGTGGCAGCGCCTGAGGACTGGGAGCCAGCGTTTTCCCCTGGTCTCTGCATGCACATGTGCACACCATTTCTGGTCTCTGCATGCATGTGTGCACACCATTTCTAGCTTCTGCATGCATGTGTGCACACCATTTCTAGCTTCTGCATGCATGTGTGCACACCATTTCTAGCTTCTGCATGCACGTTGCACACCATTTTAAGTCTCTGCATGCATGTGTGCACACCATTTCTAGCTTCTGCATGCACGTTGCACACCATTTTAAGTCTCTGCATGTATGTGTGCACACCATTTCCAGCCTCTGCATGCATGTGTGCGCACCATTTCCAGCCTCCGCATGCATGTGTGCACACCATTTCTAGCTTCTGTTTGCATGTGTGCACACCATTTAGGTTCCTCCTCCTCACATGTACAAGTTAGGCACCCTGGCTTTCTGCCTCAGATATGCCTCACACTTTTATCCACTTTGGCAGTTACAGCCTGACTCTGAAACCCCTAGATGGTTCACTGAACCTGAGAGACGAGGTCACTGTGAACCCCAGGTGAGGCTTCCTGGGGACATCTCTCGTCCCTCTGGGCAGAGGGCTGGTGGCACCCAGCACCCTGAGGCTCCTAGGAGACCCAGGACTGACTAAGGCATCTCAGCCAAACTTCTGTCTTTAAAACTGCATGTGGAGCCAGGTACCGTGGCACACGCCTGGGTTCCCCCACTTGGGAGACAGGAGGATTGTGAGTTTAAAACCAGCCTGGCCTCAGGAAAGGGAGAAGAAAGAGAAGGAAAAAGCAGTCTGCTCTTTCTCTGCTGGCCTGCAGAATCTCTGATACGTACCTGGTGCTTTTTGATCCACATTGTTTTGTTTTTTGTTTTTCCTACAAAAACCGCATTCCTCTTACCCTGCCTTCGAATTTTTGGAGAAACTATAAGCCACAAAGGTAGTTTGTGTTGTGTATGTCTTTGTTTTGTTTTTAACAAGCCTTTTAAACCTTTATTTTTCTACTTACCAAAGCCAGACTACACATGTGTATTGAATCGTTAGTGAGGCAGACTGGGCACACTTGAGCTCTCTGATCAGTAGACAAGGACTATTTTTGGCACTGCCATGTGTGGCTATTCCTGTGGGTATGTTATATCCATATGACTGTGCTGGGTATTGAACTCAGGACTTTACACTTGTTAGCAAGCACTTTTCTGTTGGCACCCTTCATAGTAGTATATTTCTCTACATGTCAATGGTTAGTTCAATCATTCTGACTTTGATGTGAGATATATAATTATGTTTAGAAAAATTATCATTAGTCCAGGGACCAGGTAAAACCAATAAGACAATAGCCCTGAGTGGACAATTTGAGTCCCCCAAATCTTAGGAATTAGGCTCTGGGGTGGCTCACTGGTAAATGTTCTGCCAAGCCAGATTGCCTGGTTTGGTCCCTGGGACCCACATGGTAGAAAGAGAGAACCAAACCCTGTAAATTGTCTTCTGACCATCATAGTACATGTGGGAGTGCACACTTGTGTATGTGTGTATATATATGTGCACACACATATAGAACTGCAGCTGTGTGTGCATACATTTAATGTAAAAACATCTCAGGAACTGTGATAAGCGATGCTTTAACTTGCCATATTTGGAGATGAAATTAATGCAAAACTAACAATGAACAAAATATCAAAATTTTACATAGAAAGGACCTCAGTCAGCTTGTGCTGCAGTTGCCAAGGCTGAATCAACAGACGAGTATATCTGGCAGTGCCGAAGTCTCGGCATCCAAGCCAGGCTCCAGCTGGTGGGGGTTCCCTTTCCCCACTGATGAGCACCGCCCTCCCCCACCACCCTCCCCCACCATGAGCGTCCACCTGCTGTGCTTGTGCAGTGAAAGCTCTGGTCTTTTTTTAAGACACTGATTCTGTTGGATGAAGGTCCTCGCTGATGATCCCATTCAACTCCAATTACTTCTAGAAAATTCTCACTCCAGATCTCGTTAGATTAGAGGTTAAGACACCAAAATCTGAATAGCCTGGGGATGTGAGCATTGAATCCCTGCAAACAGGATTCAGCGTGGGTGGGGGTGGGGGAGGGGACTAGGCAAGTGAGACTAAACCACGAGACGGACTGACTTTCTCCACACTCTGCCATATTTATTTATTCATTCACGTATTTGAAAAAGGTTTGTGCACATGAGCATTTTCCCTGCATGTATGCGTGGAAATCACACACATCCGTGGTGTCCATGGAAGTCAGAAGATGGCGTTGTAGCCTCTGGGGTTACAGATGGTTGGGAGCCACCATGTAGGTGCTGGAATTGAACCCAGGTCCTTTGCAAGAGCAGCCAGTGCTCTTAACTGCCGAGCCACCTCTCCAGCCCCATTTGCTCTCTTTTTAACACAGGGTCTCATGTAGCTCAGGATGGATTCAAACTCATCGTATAGCCAAGGATGGCCTTAAGCTTCTGGCCCTCCTTCCTACTCTATCTTGAGGTCTGGGACCACAGCAGTGGACCACCATGCCTGGCTTCTGTGGTGCTAGGAATTGAATCTGGGGCTTCCTGCCCACCAGACAAGCACTGTAAGCAACCAAACAGCATGGCTGATCCTGGCTTTTGAGTTAATAGCGTTATTGATAGTTAACAGTGTTACTGTATTGCATTGCTGTGAACTGACCCCCCAATGATCTCATCTTGCAAAACCAAAGCTCCGTTGCTGAGCCCTAACCCTCATGCCTCCCACCCACTCCCAGGCCCTAGCAACCGGGATTGCCCTTCCCACCCTTCTCTGGCCTGTATGAGTTTTGAGAGGCTGTAAAAGCTACTCAGGTGAAATTTACCTCTCTGAATGACTTTTAATGCTCATTTCTCAACCAACACATATGAAGCCAAGTATGTGCTCCGCCCAATCACAGTCTAGGTGCTGGGAACAGCTGGGAGCAAGGACAGTGCTGCCTCCGCCTCCCAGAAGCTGGGATTCTAGGGAAGAAAGAGGGGACAAGACTCCAGCGTGTACCCTGGCTGAGCCCAGACAGCAGTGGGTCCTCTGTGTGCCTGGGGTGAGCCCAGACAGCAGTGGGACCTCTGTGTGCCTGGGGTGAGCCCAGACGGCAGTGGGTCCTGTGCATGCCCTGGCTGAACCCTGACAGCAGTGGTCCTGTGATACAGTAAGCTGCAGTATGGCTCCCCATGACTTTGTGTTGCCCCTCACACTAGGGGCTCCACGGGAGCTCTGAGCGAGTGGTGCTTAGCTGACCTAACTCACCCTCCCCAGAATAGGTCTAGGGCAGCAGCATCTGGGAAGAAGGGATAGAATGTGCAAAGGCTCTGAGGTGGTAATGAACACAGCTTGATGTTAGCGAATCTGGAACATACAGGAGAGGAGGGGGAACCCGCCAGCTCTCGGGCTGAGAAGGCCTCGAGGTTTACATTTTACTACAGTTGGGGCCTAAGCAGCAAAGTTATGTAGTCTCCTACATATGTATGTATGGAGCATGGCACTGAGAAGAGAAATTTTGACATACAAGTGTGCTTGGTTGGATAATCCCACACTCAGCAACTCCCATATATGCACATATAGACTTATACAATACACATATACACATACAGACACATACACACATGCATACACTCACATAATACACATACACACATATACTCACATACACATATACTCACGTACACACACATATACACACATACACATATGCACATGCACACCCACATACACATTCTCTGTCTCTGTCTCTGTCTCTGTCTCTGTCTCTCTCTCTCTCTCTCTCTCTCTCACACACACACACACACACACACACACACACACACACACACAGACCCATTTTTGCTGCTATCTTATATCCACCAATCAGATCCTCCCAGATGCTAAAGCTTTAGTCCACTTCCGTACTTTTCTCCAAGCAAGTTCAGAAAGGACGCCGGCAGGCAGGATTGCTTTGAGAATTAAACACCTGAGACCCGAAGGATGAGTGAGCCCCTCCCCCAGCCTATCTTCCCTCCCATCGTGTACCCCTTCTCACAGGTGGAGAACTGTGAATCTCTAGGCCGGAAGACCCATTTATCCACCTTGCCAGATTGGGGTAAAGAAATCCACCTTTGGGGCTGGAGAGACGGCTCAGCCATTAAAGGCTAGGCTCACAACCCAAAATATAAGAAATCCACCTGTGATTATTCCCATTTTCATTAATAAGTTCATGATGGTGTGGTGGTGGTGGTGGTAGTACTAGTAGTAGTAGTAGTAGTAGTAGTAGTAGTAGTAGTAGTAGTAGTAGTAGTAGTAGATAATATACCATAAAATCATATTGGAGGAGAAACTCTCCCCCACCCCCATGGGAAGGAAGATCAGAAAAATGCTTTGGGCTTAGCAGGCTGCTACTTGTAAGAATTACTTCTTGCTAGAATGGACCAGGCATATTGGCCCTGCAGGATGGGCCTTCTTAATATCCACCGCAGCTGGCCACATCTGGCAACAGGAGCAGCTGTGTGTGCCCACCCTGTGAGCATCTTTCCTGAAGTGTGAATAGCAAACAGACCACATTTCGGGCAGCTTATATCTGATCACGTGACTTGGTCTTTACTGTGAAGTAGTATAAATTATTTTTGCAGGTTAAAAGTCTCCGTCACTATCTGGCGTCGGTAGAACTGTTCGGAGGTGACTCTGGTAAAGTGCTTGCCAGTGTGGCGTGAGGGCTGGGGTCTGAGCCAGACATCCATACAAAGAGCGGGGTGGGTGCTGTGGTGTGTATCTGTAATACCAGCCCCGAGGAGGCGGAGGCAGGTGGATTCCTGGTGCTCATTCAGTCGGCCTAGCTGAACTTGGTAAGCTTCAGGTCCCCTGAGAGGCCACAAAGAGGACAAAGTCAAAGTGAGAAAGATACTTGACAACTGTTTCTTCCCAGTCTGTGATGACCCTGGTCCTGATGCTGTAGGAAAATGTCTCTTATATGCAGTCAGGTACCTCCTTAGAAACAGACCCCGCCGTGTGTGTCCCGGGGCCCATGACACAAGGGTCCCCCCACATGACCAGTTGGATATTTCGCAGGCTCGTTGGAGACTCTCTAGCGTCACTTTAGCTCTTTATTTCAGAGTCCATCCTGGGATGGCATGGGCCCACGTCACAGTCCACAGACCAACTGAAAAATGGGACCCTCGGCTCTCTGCCCTCAGCCAGTGCCAACATAACCTGGGCGATTCTACCGAACTCGGCCGAAGAGGAGCACAGCTCACAGCCGGAGCCAGAGGTAAGCGGAGGCCTTTCCCAGCACACCCACTGCTTGTGTTAGTACTTGTCTAGGAAGCGAGTGAGTTCATTTATAGCCTGCTCCCTGCTTTAAGAGGAGGCATGGTATCAATAGCAAGAATCCCTTGGAGAGACAAAACTCAGCTCCCTACCTGCCTGGAGCTCCCCCTTGTCCTTCTGTCTGGCAGCTGCCCGGAGCCAGTTGCCATTCTACCAGTGAGGAGCCTCTGGTTTTGATTGAAATGAGCCTCATTTTAACTTAAAGTGGAAGAGAGAAATTCTAACAGACCCTAAAAGTGTCTAAACATGCCTATTGGCATAGTGGGAGCAATTGTATATCGTGCTGCTGCCCTGAATTATGGCTTCTCCATATGGTTCATGCTGTCCAAGCTCCTGCCTCACAAGCTTGACTCCTGCATGCGTCCAGCAGGCCAGGGATGAGATGTCCTCATTTGGCGTTGCGTGCAGCAGGGACAACGTCCCCTGCAGACGTTGGCCACCTGCCAGATCCTGCAGGTTGCAAGGACCTCTACTTCCCGTCTGCCCGCCACAGCTCTCGTTCCTAATTCTGCTTCTGAGTGGCCACTGGAAGGAGCTGTGTCCCTCTCGCCAAATTTGTTTTGTGTCAAGAATGGCACATATATGTATATGTATAGTTCGGTGTGCGCACGCATTCTCTTGAGATGACACCTTGAGTCAGGCTAAGGCCAGTTTTAACCACTAGGAATAGTTCTTAATCTCCATCGAAATAATTTTAGCCTGAAAACTGTGGGAGACTCACGGTATTCATTTGAAAGGGGCAAAAGTCCCGGGGCAGCGTTCTCCACAGGGTGGCTGTGGTGAACTGCTCCCGTACGAGCATCACCGTCTGATACCCTGTGGCAGTGATTTAGTGGTGTGGATTTTGCAGAGGAGGAGCCCTCTGCTAATGTATATCTCAGCCACTTCTTCCAGGTGCCCGAGCAGGGTTTGGAGGGAGTAGGGATGTGAACTTTGGCCTGTGACGCCGCAAGGAGTTTCAGGCTGAGACAGACATGCAGCTGATGTTGGGGGCTACAACCTGTGCTGGTGACTGTATTGGGAGCCCCGTGTCCTTCAGGAGACCGGGTGGACTGGTATTTGAGGGTGGGTGAATAACTACAAAAGCTCTTTTTAAACACAACGGGCTGGCCACGATGGTGCACACCTGTAGTCCCAATATTTGGGAGGCAGAGGCAGGCGGAGCAAAAGCTCGAGGGTTAACCTTGGCTACATAGCAAGTTCTGGACTAGCCTGGGCTACATGAGACCCTGACTCAGAAAGATAAAGGGTATGTTAATTAATTAGCCGTGAAGATGGCTCAGCGGATAAAATTACTTTCCATGCCGGGCTGACAGCTTGAGCCCAATCCCTGAACCATGTAGGTAAAGGTGAGAGAGGGTTAGCTCCACAGAGTTGTCCTCAGACCTCCACATGCTTAGTGTTACACAAAACAATGAATTAAGAGATACATACGTAACACATGCAATACCCTCCATTCACCCAGAGAACTGTGTGCTTAGGGCTGTGTCGCACCACAGTATGCACCCAAAGCTTTACTCCGAAGGGAAGTCAGAAGGGTAGAGTTATTAGTCCTTGGCGACCATTTTAAAACTGACTTTTGTAGTTAAAAAAAAAAAAGTTACCTTCATTCACCGTGTGTGAGAGAGGTCGTGTGTGTGAGCACACTCGTGTGCGAATGCTGCAGTGCACGCGCGGGGTTATTTCCTTCCTTCCACCATGTGGGTCCCAGGGGTTTACCTTGGGTCGTCTGGGTTGTCGGCAGCCACTGAGTCACCCTTCCGTTCCCATAATCCTTTGCTTTTGTATTCTCATTCCCAGCTGCATCCTCAGGTTCTCAGAGACTAGAGCCTAGTAAATCCCAGGGAGGTCTGGGGCATCCATTTTTGTCGTATGGGTCCCCTGTATGTTTGTTCTTCCTTTCCCAGGTAGCCGTGTCCCCTGCCCTCTAAAGGTAGAGGCCGGCCTGGTGTTTTTACTTAAGGTTGTAGGCCGCTTTACGCCACCCATCAGTAGCACGGACAGAAGATAGTACGCTTTGTTCCTGCTCCTGAGGCTGGTGGGATGTCCACCACCGAGCCTGACGACCTGAGTTCATCCCAGGACCAGATGAATGGAGAGAACCAACTCTTCCAAGTTGTACTCCGACCTCCACATGGAACGGACAGCATTTTTGAAAGATGAAATAAAGGGTGTATATGTGTGTGTGAGTAGGCTCTCACGCGTGCGTGTGCCTGAGGACGCCAGCAGAGGGTGTCAGATCCCCTTGGAGCCGGAGTTACAGGTAGTTGTGAGTCCCCTGACGTGGATGCTGGGGCCTGAATGCTAGTCCTCTGAGGGAGCCATCTCGCCAGCTGTGCAATTAAATACATACATACATACATACATACATACATACATACATACATATATATTGTAAATATATTGTTGTAAAAATATAATAAAAAACTGTCTTTTATCCCCCACTGATCTGTCACTGCAGTGCCTCAAGACATCTGGTAGATATCTCAGTCAGCAACGCCTCTCACCCGCTGTGCGCCATCCCATATCACACTGCCGAAGGCCTCTCTCTGAGCTCTCTACCCATCCAGTTCCCAAGGCAGGTTTCCATGCCAGAAACACACATCCCAACTCCAGGGTGTCCCGCACACTCTCCCAAATTCACATAACACAATAACCTCTGATCCAATTGATAAGATATGATTGCCCACTTAAACATACACAGCCCTGTACACATCCATCCCTTAAGAACATTCATAACAACCTGTAAATACACAGAGTGGAGTCTTAGCGTCAGCCTCCATGTTGTCTCTGTGACTTCTCTGCAGTCTCCTGTCTGTTCCTGCAGTCCCTCCAGTCTCCTCCCCTTCCCTCAAACTTTTCTCCTGCCCATCCTTCTCGGCCAAAGACAAGCCTCACTCTATCTTGTACCTGCCTCCCCTGTGACGCAGCCCACATTATATACATATACAAAAAAATACTAAGTTCAGCTTAAAAAAATCATCTGAAAATTAACGTGAATGAGCTGTTGATTTCTGGCTGTCCTGTTGCCTTCATCCTTTTGTAAGATTGATGTACAACACAGTCATGTGACCCCCTCGAATCGAGACTTGTGGTGGTGGGGTGGGGTGGTGATGGCTTTTAGAGAGAGGAGAATCAAAGTTCTCTTGTAAAGGCTCCCTCGTTTTTCCTCAGTGACAGCCCTGGCAGATAATCCTCAACATCCTTCCCTCCCGTCCCCCCACTTACTAGTCGAAGCAGCTAGCAAGGCCCACCTAATAGTTCTCCAGTCTGATGAATCACAGTGTGGCCACTGCCTCTTCCTATACAAGCAGGAGAAACCAACTGCAGGAGGAGTGAAGGGGAGTTTCTCAAGGCTGGACGCGCCTTTGGCTCCTTGTCTGTGTTGGTATAGAGCACTTCCGTGAGTGGTCCTCGATGAAGAACTAATTTAAGCGGCTGGGGAGATGATTCACTTGGTAATGTGGTGGTCACTCAAGCACGAGGACCTGCGTTTGAGTCCCCAGCACCCGTGTGAAAGCTGGCATGGTGGTGCACGTCTGTATTTCCAGTGCTGGGAGGTTGGAGACTGGAGGGGGATCCCTGGGGTTCGCTGGCCAGCCTGTGTAACATGCGTGTGCCCAAGGTCCAGTGAGAGACTGGCTCAAAAAAAAAATGAGGTGGACAACACCAGGGGAGGACACCCAACACCAGTCTCTGGTGTCCTCGTGTGTGTGTGCATGCAGGAACACACGCCACGCTCCAGAACACTGTTTAAAGATTGTAGCTATTGTGCGTTAGCTTAAGGGAAGGCATCTTCTTGATTATGGCTTGGGTCATCCAGTCTGGTTTCTGGCTCACTGTAAAACAACTTAGATATGGAGAAAACAGATGCATTTTCTTTTTTTACATTTATTTAGTGTATGTTGGGGGGAGAGGGGACACAGGCTGTGTGTAAGGTAAGAGGATGGTTTGCGGTGGTCAGATCTCTCGTACTGCCATATGGGTCCAGGGATTCGAACTCAGGGCATCAGGCTTTACGACAAGCACCCTTATTACCCTCTGAACCATTGTGCTGACCCACACATGTATTTTCAAGTTTAGTTTGCCTACTTCCCAGCAGAACCAAAGCTCAAGGAAGGGCATGTGTCAAACCCAAGCTCTAGAAGGGAGTGTGGTGGGTTATGTTTTGTAACCCTATTTGAAATTCAGATTTAGTTCGTAGAAGGTTTTATTCTGCCCCCTGTATCTAGAAACTTACCTTTTAGGACGGGCGGGAGATGCTGGGGCACTTTGCCTTTGCTCTGTCTGTGGCTTACTTTTCCCTGGGTGGATGGAACGAGACAGCTGTACGCCCAGACAGGGACAGATGGCGGAAGTGATTCCATCCGGGAATTTAATGAACCGGATTTTACTGGGGTTACTTACAGAGCAACGCCTGAAGGGCCCCTTCATCGTCTCAGCTCTAGTCGGTTCTGCAAGGTGGTCCTACCGTGTGTTTCCAGAACTGTGTGAAATCTCCTGTGTGTGGCAGGGTACTCCTGGCTGCCACCAGACTTCAGCCTCTCCCTTCCTACAGACTTTTGGGAGGAATTCCAGTTCCTTGGGGTCCTTTGTGTAGATGATAATCTGGCCGAGGGGAAGGAAGGGCACCTGTCTCTTTAGAAAACCATCCCCAGCAGTTGTGGTGATTAAATCATCTCTCTTCACTTTTTGAAATTTAGGTTTTGGATAAGGAACAGAAAGGTAAATAAAACCAAGCCTTTGGGGTTTGAATATTCCGACGCCACATTTTAAACAACCATTATTAAGCTCATACTTCATGCGTAAGCAATACGTTTCCTCATCCCCTTCTGCCAACTGAGTGGCTTTGGTTTGTATAAACCCACGTCTCTACTGCAGACGGATTTCAGCTCTTGGTTCCAGTCCTAAGCACTGAGCAGCAGTGAAAAGCACAGGATATGAGGGCGTTTGTCTCCGTGTCTTTTTGTCTCAGTCCATTTGGCAGCATGAAGACTGCCGTTGATGCACAGAATTATCTGGTTGGTTAACAGATCTGAAAATCATTAATGGGGAAAAAAAAAGAGCCAACTTCCCAGTGACATTTCCACGTTGATGCTCGTGTGGGACTCGTTATAGCATATCCATGCCAGGTGGGCAGGTGGTACTATATAAATCATAAGATTTTTTCCTTACCCTACATATTAGCAACGTTAACTATTGAGCTCAGGGTCAGTAAGGTGACTCAGCAGGGAAAGGCGCTTCCTGCAAAAGCCGGTGACCAGAGTGTGACTCTCCGAACCAATGGCGGAAGAGAAAAGGTGACCATGGAACTTTCTCTCTGACCCCAGCTCCTGCGCCCGCACCAACATATGCGCAAGATCACAGTAAATCATTGAAAGTGAGAGTCTGGTTCTAGAGATATAGTTTAGCGGTTAAGAGCCCTTGCTACATGAAGAACTGAGTTTGAATCCCAGCTCTGTCATAGCAAGGCACACCTTTAGCCCAGTGACGGGTGAGGGAAGAACTCTGGAGCCTGTTGGCAGCCAGCCCAGCTGAGACACATCACAATAGTTTTAGGGAGAGACCCTGCCTCAAAGGAATAGGGTGGAACGTGATGGGGACACCTGATACCTTCTGCACACAGACCACATACGGGATCACACACCACCTAACACACAACACATACAGGCCCACATAACACATAACACACATGGACCCACACACCATATATGAGACCACACAACACACACCATACAACACACACACACAGGCCCACACTATACACAGACCCACAGACCACATGCCACACACAGGCCCATACACCACACATATAGATGTGACATTTTATAATAAGATGCTATCTACCAGGACTTAATTACTGTTGATTAACAACTTCAACATCCAATAGCAGAAGCAGGCCCTCTTAACTCTGTCAGAATATAAGTCTATTTCTTACGGACTAAAGGTTAGAAACCACACAAAACTTCCTCCGCATACTGGGCTGAGTTTTTTAAATTTTAACCCTTTGAATATACATTTTAAGTTTTCCAAGCAAAAAGCATTGCAGAAGTTGATGGGAATCATTATTTTTAAAAATGTATTCACTCTTTCACTGTAGAGAATTGATTCTCTTTTCTTGGTAGCGTCAATGACCCGGACCTTTTCCTTTGCATACAGAGTCCTACCAAAGCTGACCCGGCTGCTTCTGGCTGCTGGTCAGAGTTAGCACCCATCACAAAGAGGAAATACCCCACGATGTAAAGATCTTTGACAAACATATCCACTCATGATTTGATGTGCATCGTAGCTTTAATGATACAGCCTTATGTTGGGGCTAGAGAAAACTCGGTGGTTGTTCTTGCAGAGGACCTGGGTTCCATCCCCAGTACTCATATCGGGAAGCTCACAAGCACCTGTAACTCTAGCTCCAGGGGATCAGATACCCTTTCTGGCCTCTGAAGGTGCTTGTTCTCATATGCACATAGACACACACACACACACACACACACACACACACACACACACACACACACACACACACACGTGCCCATGAATTAAATACAGCTCTAAATGTTTATAATTAGAAGCATAAAAGTATTCCTAGAAAAGCAACAATCTAATAAAATGAGTTTTTAAAAGAATAAGGTCTCACTGTGGTAACCTGGGTAGCATGGCACTAGGTTGGCATCAGACTCAGACTTTTCTGTCTCTGTCTCTTAACTGGCTATCCTTTGAACTCACTCTGTAGATCAGGCAACATCAAACTCTCAGAGATCCACCTGCCTCTGCCTCCCAAGTGCTGGGATTAAAGGGGTGCCCCATCACATCTGGATCATAAAAGAATTTTTAATGAATACCATTTTCAGGCATTTTGATTTTATGTGTATAATTATATATTGAGTTACTTGTATCTCAGAAAACTTATTCTTGGCAACCTCCATATATCAAGAAAATGTTACAAAGCAATTATAAAAGGATTCTTTGTATTACTTTCCCAAATGTACTTAAAATCATACATCTTGATTAGCATAAAGTATTTTTATGTCTTGTTTTCTATTGCCCTTGAATACTAAGGGAAAATGTAAAAACTTAATTTCTTTTTAGAATCTGTTTTAGAAGAAAATCCTTACCAAAATTTATGTAGCAAATAAAAATTTTTGTTACTTAACCAACTTTTATCGTGTGCCTTAATGAATACCGTTTTACGTAAACACTAAGTGTACTTTGAAGTCTTTAGTTGCGATGTTTATTGTCCCTCTAGAGGACTTCCTTGAGAAGATCAGATATCCCTTAATGGTGTGTTCAGAACATTTTAATGTTCTGTGAAGCACATTCAGTGTGCTCGATATTTCATTTTAATAGATTTTAAGAAGTTTAAGAGTATGGAAGTTTATATTGCAAGAAAGTATAGCTCTGTGATGTCTATGAAGCTATAAGTCCAAATTATCTTTATGACAAAGGGAAGTTAAGCCCCTCCGTTTTCATGCTGTGCTGTAAATCGTGTTCCTGGGTTTTAAACCGGCCTACCTGCTGGAGCTGGGGAGATGGATCAGTGGGGTAAAGGTACTTGCTGTGAAGCCCGATGACCGGAGTTCAATCCCCAGTCTTCCGGAAAGTCGACCCCTTATCTCTGAATGGCAGCATCGCATGCCTGTGGCCCACTCGAATACACACAAGATAAATAAATCTTGGGCTAGGTGTGGTGGCGCACGCTTTTAATCTCAGCACTTGGGAAGCAGAGGCAGGTGGATCTCTGTGAATTTGATAGCCTGGTCCACACAGTGAGTTCCGGGCCAGCCAGTAAGACCCTGTTTCAAAAGTGTTCTTAATTAAAGTTCATAAAACACTCAGATGGCTTCTCGGGTTCAGTTGCCGTGATTCCAGTCCCTGCGTCTCATTCAGGCTTGGGCAAGGTGAGGACCTTAACCCGTTTCTCTAGGAGACGGTGTGAGGAGAGAGAGGACTAGAGTTGAAATTTTTTTATAAGCTTACATGTGCAGACATCCACACAAAAATGTTTCAGTAGACATTCCAATAATTGCAATGTTAAGCTAAGCTGAGGCAGAGGAAGGGCGATCACCTTACGTTTATGACCAGCCTGGGCTCCAAAAAATAAAATAATCTCTGTATGTAATAAAATAGTCAGAAACACAGACCAACAGGCTAACATGCAGTAACATGTGAGAACAGCTATGAATGTCTTAAGGCTGTGATAGCACGAGGGCAATCTTCCGAGGAGCCTCACGAACTTGGTGCACTCCATGCTTACACAGACTACAGAGGAGAGGGCTCCAAGAACACACTCCAGTTGAAATGCAGACAGACACACTCCCTGGGCATTGATCCCTTAGCCTTCATCCCACGGTGTCGGTAGACACTGGAATCGGACTGCTCTGCGTTCAGAGAAAGACCCAGCCACAATGAAGCAGGAAGCAGATAAGACTGGAGATTCGACTTATGCCCGGGCTAAGGGCACTGGCTGCTCCTACAGAGGACCCAGGTTCAATCCCCAGCACCCATGTGGTGACTATCAACCACCTGTAACTCCAGTTCCTGGGGATCTTCTGCCCACCGTGGGTACTGGGTACGCCCAAGGCATGCATGCTGACAAAACACACATATAAAGTAAATAAATTAGGGAAAGGTTGAAGGAGACACCCAATGTCTAGACCAAAGGAGTTAATTACAAAACTAGAGTAATTTATAGATAAGACGGGGTCAAATTAAAGGTCCCCAGCTTTTTTTTTTTTTTTTTCTTTAGCCAATTCACCAATAACGTTTTATGGTTTTTCCCTGAAAAGGGGAGAAAAGTGAAGGTGACCAGGGTGATATAAGTCCCGCAGCACCAAGGTTTTCCAGGTGTCTCCTCGGCAGTGCTCGGTCACCACAGGGAGCCTCTCAACTGCCGCCCAGAGAGCCATGGTTCCTTGGGGAAAAACGGAGAGAACCAGCCTCACCCTGAGTGCTTGCCCTCAGCTGACCCACTGAAGCTGGGCATCCAGGCTCATCAGTGCCACCTTTGGCTTCCCTGTATTCCCAAGTGAAATTGGGGAATAGAATTTGGTAAAGAAAAGTGGACCAGCTTATGGTTTGGCCTGGGTCAGCCTTACAATTTATTTATTAGACATTTATCCTTTTGTTGATGGTTGCGTGTATGGGGACAGGGTCGTGCACAAGCATTCAGGTTGTCCACAGAGGCCAGAGGGTAGCTCTTCAGAGTTGGGGTTACAGGTCGTGTAAACTTCCATGTGGGTGCTGGGAGCTGAACTCAAGTCCTTTGGACGAGCAACCAATGTTAAGCCTTCTTTCCAGTCTTACAGTTTACGGGGCACTGTCAGCCAGAGGCCAGCGGACTTCTCTGTGTGGCAGCTCATTTGGTCCTCTCCCATGAGAAGGCAGGAAAGGACCCTGGCACTCAATATCCCTTGTCTCCAATCTCAACAGCCCCTGCACTCTGAATACTGAGTCTCTCTTTAGGATTTCACGTATCCCCTTTGCCACCCGCTCTCACCCGAGCCTGATCTCTCTCCCAGCATGGGCTCAATTTATCCATTCAGTTATCCATTCAGTAAATCGGGGAATGGCTTGCAGACTTTATTTTTGTAGGACTGGGGATTGAGTCCAGGGCCTCGTACATACCTGAGTACTCTGGCTCCGAGCTTCACTTCAAAGTCCATATATAGTCAACCTTTGAAAGCATCCTCAATGCCAGTCTGTAGGCCCATAATCCCGGCTACTCAGGAGGCCTAGGCAGGAACATCGGGCCAGTCCGGGTTACAGAATGAGTTTAAGGACAGCCTAAGAACTTAGTGAGAGCCTATCTCAAAATAAAGGACAAAAAGTAGCATACAGCTTGGGGGTGGAACATTTGCCAAGTGCAGGTAAGGCCCTGGGTTCAAACCCAAGAACTGAAAAGCGAGATTTTTTTTCAACCCCCCCCCATAAATAATATAAAGAGAAACAATAAAGGGTAGCATTGCATCAGTTTTGAGGGACAAATATCAGGCGCTCACATTTTAGCATTAGGAGATCAGTAAAGACAGTGTAGCCAAGGATGGCCCTGACCTTGTGAGTCTACTGTTTCGTGTAGGACGACAATCGAACACCAGGGTAGCGTGCTGGGGGCGGGAGCCCAGGCCCTCACGCACACCAGGCGAGCATTTTGCCCATAGAGCAAACCCAGGCCTGCAGGACTTGTCGATTGGCATGAGTCTCTTACCTATGGGCGTGGCTGCGCTCCCCGCTATTGCTTTAGGAGACTGCTCTCCGTTCATGCTTCACCTTCCTCTCTGCTCTCACTTCTTCCTTCCTTCCTTTCTGTATGCCGAGATGGTGTCTGCCCTCTTGGCCAGGCATTGCTTTAACCAGAGGAATGGAGCATGATGGGGGGTTCTAAATCGCTCCGTGGCTGGCGGCATGTATCTGGGGGACTTGATGGAGTTTAGTGCTGGGTCAAGAGTATCTTTGGGGAGTGTTTGCCGTGTCACCTCTCTGTGCCCCCTACCCCTTGGGACAGTGTGGCTTTGTGACGTAAGCACCCATCAGAGTGCTGGGAACACAGTCACCTTGGATTTTGTCCATTGTGAGCCGTTGCCTCAGGAAAAGCCAGGCACTGAGGAGAACAATTTCTGCCCCCTGGCTGCTGTCCCCAGAGGAGTAAGCGCTCTAAGGCTGGTGAATGACAAGGGCTTTTCAGTTGCCCACTGTTGTGTATGGTGTCTCCCCCTTTCTCCGCTCTCCCCTTTGTCTCCACCTCAGTCCTGTGGCCTGGAACACAGCTGTGAACAAGAAGGGAAGCTCTGAAGAGATTGTAGCGATGTGGTAGGCAACATTTCCTACTCTTCGGTGTCCTTACTCTAACCCTCTCCGTACGGCCCCCAACCTCGCCACTTTCTCCTCACCCTTGCTGGCCTAGACCTATCCGGTCGTAGCAGCTGAGAGGAGCCTCCCACCAGCTGAGTAACTCACATTTCTGTGCGTCCGTGATGAATAAGTATTCCCCAAGTGATATATAGGCTGGCTCTTGTCACGTTCACTTTTCAAAGATGGAAAGTCGGCACTCGGCAATTTATGATCTCGGGGAAAGAACATTACAGGAGAAAGGAGCCAAGTGTTTTCCGTCTGAACTGCAGGCTTTGCCTGATTCAATCAATGAGGGCCTGCAGCCTGCTTTGCAGTTTGAAGTGAGTTCTGTAGCATTGCAGGCCGCCTCTCAGTGCTAAATCACAATTCTAAATGTCGGGATTTGCGGCACTGAGGTAGCTGGGAGCACATAGGCAGGAAGCAGAGGGTGTGCGCACGTGTATGTGTGTGTGTATGTGGTGTGTGTGTGTATGTGTGTGTATGTGTGTGTGTGTGTGTGGTATGTGTGTGGTATGTGTGTGTATGTGTGTCTGTGTGGTGTGTGTGTGTGTGTGTGTATGTGACAGTGTGTGGTATGTGTAAAAATGTATAGTGCGTATGTGTGTGTGTGTGTGTCTGTGTGGTATATGTGTGTATGTGTGTGTGTGTCTATTTGTGGTATGTGTGTGTGTGTCTGTGTGTGGTGTGTGTGTCTGTGTGTGGTATGTGTGTGTGTGTGTCTGTGTGGTATGTGTGTGTGGGTGTCTGTGTGGTATGTGTGTGTATGTGTGTGTATGTGTGTCTGTGTGTGGTGTGTGTCTGTGTGTGGTATGTGTGTGTGTGTGTGTCTGTGTGTGGTATGTGTGTGCATGCATATGTGCACCTGTGTGTGAAATTGTGAGGGTGAACTGGGTTCTCCTGTGTTCTAGCACGTGTTGCTCACAGCATGTGGGAATAGGAACAGAACAGCCACTTCTCTTTAGTACCGTGTAGCGATTGTGTGTGTGCACACGTCAGTGCTGTGTGCCGCAGCTTGTGTATGGGGGTCAGAGAACAAGGTGCAGAACTCTGCTCTCTCCTCCCACCGCATGGGTCTCTGGGATTGAACTCAGGCTGTCAGACTTGGCGGTTAGTGCTTTCTCTGGCTGTGCCGTCTTGGTCACCCCAGCATGGCCTCCTTTTTAGAATTTGCACATCCTCTCATCATTGCCAATCCTATCCCCCATCCTTTCAGGACCATATCTTCTCTGCAGGTAGTGTAGCCAGAGCTGAGGTGGGCTCCTCTCTTCTCTGAAATGTATTCACGCCAGCCCCTCACCCCTGGGTCCTTTCTTTAGTTTCTCACCATTCACAGCCTCTGTGCCGTTTGCCCACCATCCTCTCTGTGTGTCTGCACATGGGTGCTCATGTGTATTTGAGCATCTGTGTGTGGGTGTGTGTGGAGGTCAGACGACAGCCCCAGGAGTCATTCTTCAGGTGCTGTTCACCTTGCTTTTTGAGACAGCATCTCTCATTAGCCTTGATCTCGCCTCGTAGCCAAGGCTGGCCCTCCAGGGAGCCCCAGGGGTCCACCTGTCTCTGCCTCCCCAGCTCCAGGATTACAAATCCACACCGCAATGCCTGACTTTATTTTTAATTTAAACATGGGTTCTAGGACTTTTACTCAGTCCTCAGGGTTGCAGAATCAGCACTTAACCAACTAAGCATTCCCTCCCCTGCTCCGACCTCTGCATTCCTTCCTCTTTATTGGCTCTCGAAGGCCTAACTAAAAGCCTCGTCCCTGATACGGGCAAGATGCAGAAGTCAGCTACCCGAAGGAAAAGGAATTCCTCAACATGGGTGGAAATGGAACTGTGTCACTCGGGCCCTGACGGCCATGCAGGGCCTCGTCATGAAGCCCCAGATCTGTCCCTGCCTCCTCAGCAGAGCCGCCTTCCTCCCACAGAACGGGAAAGGTGCACACATTTGCTTTCTGTCGTTATTTTAAAACGAGTAAATCTCAGCTGAGGAGACAGCTCAGATAGTAAATTGTTGGTCACACGAACATGAAGATCTGAGTTTGGCCCCCAGAACCCATGTAAAAGAGACAGGTGTGTATGGGGGGGTGGTTACCCCAAAGCTGGAGAGGGGAAGACAAGTGGATGCCTGGGGCTACTAGTAGGTCACCCCAGCCTCTTTGAAGTGTTCCAGGCCAGTAAGACTCTGCTTCAATCGGGTACATGGCTCTTGAGGAACGACAACTGAGACAAGCCTCTGCACACACACACACACACACACACACACACACACACACACACACACACACACACACACGCACGGGGTAATACCAAATTTGGCCAGGAAGATGACCCTGCAGGCAAGAGCACTCGCCATCAAGCCTGACGACCTACATTTGATCCCTGGGGTCCCCATGGTGGGAGGAAAGAGCCAGCTTCCATCAAAGTTGGAATGTCGACTTGTTATTATAAAGCTGTTTCACCCCGGAAATAGGTAATCACAGGAATGACCTTATGTTTGGGAAGCGTGTTTTGGATTCCAGATACCTGCTTTCACAGATACCTGCTTTCCAATTGGGCATGCATCCCAATACGCAGGACCAGCCTCTTGCTTGGCTTTAGAAGAACTACACTGTGTAATCCAGACAGAACGAGGCCTTTGGGGGATGTACAGCTTTCTTAAACCGATCAGTGTCACACACTGCTGTGTGAGGAAAGACGGAAATATGTGAAGGGGACTATTCTGTCTGCCTGTGGGGACACTGTGGGGACATGCCTGCCCATAGGGGACATGATTCTATGAGGGCTGGTGAATGAGGGCGATTAGTATCCTGTAGGAGTGAAGGGAAGTTGTTCTCATGGGCTCTGAGCAAATATGGCAGAGGTTACATAAACTCAAGTCCCTGCCTCACAGCAGCTGTGTGTGTGTTTGCATGTGTGCAGGTGCATGTATGTGTACGTGCAGCCATGTATGTATGCGGGGCCATAGACTGGCATCTGGGGTCCTCCTTGGTCAATTTACCTTATATATTGAGGCAGGCTCTCAGTTGAACCCAGAGTTCGCTGATCTGGACAGCCACTTTTCCCACCTTCCAAGGGCTAGAATTGCATGAGACTGTGTAGCTGCCCGACATTTCTGTGGCTGCTGGAGATTCAAACGCCAGTCTTTACTCTTTTGCTGCAAGCCCTTTATCCCCTGAGCTAGCCCCCGAGTCCTCACCAGCCCTCACAACGCCCTTCGTTTCATAATCTTTGAGAGCATGGTTCCTTAAAGAAGCAGTAACCCACGGGGCATAAGGCCCCATGTGACATCCTGGAATGGTGGTGTATATCTTGGTATCCACCCGACAGGAGGATCAGGAGTTCGGGGCCAGACTGGGACACATATCAAGTTTAAGGTGACTTATGTGGTAACAGTAGAAAGGACAGAGCCTGTTTGATATAATTTGGACCCTTCGAGGTGTTACAAAGTCACTTGTCATCTTTATAGGGCATTCGGGGTGGACAGCAAAATAATTGCATGTCCGAAGATGTAGGAAGGAAGGATTAATTACCTTTCTCTCCTGACATGCATTTGGGTGGAGAAGTGTCTCTTTAAGTTGTTTCTAGGTGAGGGATTAGCATGGTGGTGTCTTTCTCCTCTCTTGTGTACGGAGATTGTCGGGCACTTTGAGGCCAAACCCACTCATGCCTGCCTAGGAATGTGAGTGTGTACTTGGTAAGAGGTCACAGCACTAATTCTCCATCATGAGATCCCACATTTCCACTCAGCAGTAACCCAGCCTTATCTGAACTTCTGTTTGGCCTCTCTGCCTTATCCCTGTTTGTGGATATTAAGTGGGCTGATATTCTGGGGTTTCTGGGGCTCGGTAGTCTGACAGGCATAAATAGTGCCACCTAGCATCTGTTTCTCAGGGTGTGAGTCATCAAGGGGCTTCTGTCCTAACTTCTTTCTGTTGCTTTGATAAAGCACGCCAACTGAAAGCAACGTGGGGAAGAAAGGGTTTGTCAGCCTACCACTGAAGGAGGGCAGGGCAGAAACTCCAGGCAGCAGCCTAAAGCACAAACCATGAAGGGACACTGCTTGATGGCTTGCTGACTGGGGCCCTCCTACATCAGTTAAGACAAGCTACTTCTTCACAGACATTCACAGACCAACCTGATAAAAGACTATTACTCGACTGAGACTCTCTCTCTCTCTCTCTGTCTCTCTCTCTCTCTCTCTCTCTCTCTCTCTCTGTCTCTCTCTCTCTCTGTCTCTCTCTCTGTCTCTCTCTCTCTCTCTCTCTCTCTCTCTCTCTCTCTCTCTCTCTCTCTCTCTCTCTCTCTCTCTCTCTCTCGTGATCCTAGGGTGTATCGACCGTTAATACTGATACTCATTTACTAACACAGGCCAACATGGTTCCTCCAGCATAGTTTTTTCATTCATCATAAAGGGTGTTTGGTTTTCCTTGTCTTGCTGGCTTCTCTAAAGAGCTCTAAGATTTCTGCTCCTTCCTCCACCAGGCCAGTGAGTGGTGCAGATCCGCCCCCTTCCACACACAAGGGTGCAGCCCTGGCTGATTTCACAGCATGTCTTAGGTGGGTGTGGCTGAAGAAAGCAGAGTGTAGAGAAATGAACGTTTTAGTGACTTACATGGACACTGTCTCCTTGGCTTTTCCAGTCTTGCTTCTGCCCTTGGCTTCTGGCCCCTTCATGGGCCTTGAGGGCCTGGTTGCCTTGCTTCAGCAGGCCTGCCTCCCCCTTCCCGACTATTCAGATCCGGGTTTTAATAGCCTATGCTGACCAAGTTGACTTTGAATTTCTCATCTCCCTGACAGTTCTACACTGCCATGCCTGGCTTACTGGGTACTGGGGATTGAACCCAGGGCTTCGTGCATGCTAGGCAAACGCTCTCCCGCTAAGCTACACCTGCAGTTCCCCCCTTTCATCTGCAACTCTGATTCTCCAATGCCTTGTAACCCCAAATCCACAGTCTGGCTTGGGGGGGCATGGGTACCCGAAGCCTCTTACAGTGTGCAAGGCTGCCCCTGTTCACCAGTGTGCACTAATATACGGTGCCAGTTGCATCCAGACTGACCCTGGCTCAGAAAGGAGTCTGTCAATAAATTTCTCCCCTCGAGGAAAGCAGTCATCTTAGCTCAGCTGGACTTGCTACTAGAAGAAAGAAAAGAGGAGGAGGAAGAAGAGGAGGAGGAAGAGGAGGAGGAGGAGAAGGAGGAGGAGGAGGAGGAGGAGGAAGAGGAGGAGGAAGAGGAGGAGGAAGAGGAGGAGGAGAAACCTAGCTTTGGTTTTACCTTTCTTTTTACAGTGAAGTTCTTTCTAAAGTTGTCTCTCAGTGGTTGCCACTTTCAACAGCCCCTCCCTCTGACCGCCTCAGTGTTAACCTAGATACAATCTAACTGTCTTCAACGGTTCAAGCTGCCTGCAGTTGGCAGGGGAACGGAGGGTTTTTAAAAACTTTTGCAAGACCTGGAGCTCAGCTAACCCATCTAGGAAGCCCTGGATTGGATCCCAGCACTTTATATAGCGGGAATGCTGGCACAGGCCTATCGTCCTAACACTGCACAGGTGGAGACAGGAGGGTCTGGAGTTCAACGCTATCCACGGCTACATAAGGAGTGGAGACTAGCCTGGGCTATTAACTACATTAATCAGCTCTAGCTGGGAAACTTGTAGGGAGTCAGAGGTGAAAACTGTTGCAACCCTTACCTCTAGAGGGGCTACTGTGTGACTCTGCTGGGAGATTAAACAAGAAACCCAACTTACTAACATTTGTTCCTTTAAAAAGCCCTTTTCACCCTGTAGATAATGTCCTATGGCTCCTTAGTTTTTTAGCAATTTTTTTAACAAGGTCTTACCGTGTCACCCTGGCTACCTGGAACTCCCAGGGATGCACCTGCCTCTACCTCCCAAGTGCTAAGATTAAAGGCATTTTGCGTGTCACCATCCCCGGCTTTCCTGCCCTTCATGGCCTCTAACAGTGTATTCCAGCTATGTTCCCATGTCCACACAACGCCTGTGGCCATCCGCGAAGCTGCAAAGCTCTTATCGGTCCATAACTTCCTGGCTTGTGGAAATGGCTCCCACTCTATTAAACCTGAGTGATTTAATCAGGTGCCAGGAGAGTCGAGGTGTCCCATTTCCCGACACAAGTTGTCCTTGTGCAACTCTTTCTTCTACATAGAAACTTTCCGGCAACCAAACATAGGTAAACTCCAAGTAACGCACGCAGCAGCTTGGTAAACAACAGACTGTGCTGAGTTAAGAAGGATGCTCCCCACCACTGTGCCAGGTCTTCTGTGCCCCTCACCCAGAGAACCAGCAGAGAACATGTATCCGAGCTGGACCTGGTGGTTCAAGCCTCTGGGAGGCCTAGGCAGGAGGATGGCTGGGAGTTTCAGATCAGCCTGGAGCCTTGTTCAAAACAAAGCATCAGAGAAACAGCTAACAAAATGTTATCCCCTCCAAAAACTAATGCAGAAGAATGAACTTCGTTGCTGTCCCTTTAGGAGAGAAACAGTATCTTGTTTTTAATTTATATTTTTATAGTTATGAATAAAGTTTTATGCCTACTTTCACATATTTACTAACCGCTGACTTTGTTCGTTTTCTAGCTTTTTAAAGTCTATTTATTTATTTGGCAGTACTGGGGCTCGAACCCCAAGTCTCAGAGCTCCGGCCACAGGGCTTGTCTTTGAACTCCTTTGTACTCTTTCCCATTGGGTTGTCTGTTACATTCTGGTTGATCTTTTCTAAGAATTCCTTTAATTGTCTTAAAAAGTATTCTATTATGTGTGTGTTTTGCTTGCACGAATGGCTGTGTACTCTGTGTATGCATGGTGCTAGGGAGGCCAGAAGGGGGCGCCAGATGCCCTAGAACCAGAGTTACAGACCATTTTGAGCTGCTGTGCTGAGCTGGGAATTGAACTCAGGTCCTCTGGAAGAGCTGCTAGTGCTCTTAACACTGAGCCATCTCTCTGCACTTTAGGGCAGTTAGTGAGGATAATTAGAGCTGCCTCACAGATTTTCCCCTTGAAAATTTTACTGAGCAAAGAGTTTGAGAGCAGGGCAAAGCAGCAGAGAACAGGCCTGGGCCAGCTTTTAAAGCAGAGGACCTGCAGGCCTCGCTTGGGTTTAATGATAGTGAGGTAACATGCAGAAGTATGAATCGTTGTAATTACTCTCTTCCATTGTTCACGTTTGAATAAATGGCAGAGAAACCTTCTGAATATCCTCATCACTGGGACCTAGAGAAACAGACACATGTGATGATGCGAATTACAAAGCAGAGAAAATGCCTGCCGTTCAAGACAAACAGCACTGAACAGGAGTCAGAACTTAGAGTCAGGATGGCCATTATTGGGGTTGTTTTGCTTAAGGTTGCTTTCTTTTTCTTTCTTTCTTTTTTTTTCCTCCCCCTACCCTGCTCTGCAAAACCCTGGAGCTAGGGAGCTCTGGAGACAGCGCAGTGGGCAAAGTGCTTGTGTAAGCCTGGGAACCTGCATTCAGAGTTCTATTATGCAGGCAGAGAGCTGAGCGTGGCAGCTCAGGGCCCTAGTAACCTGGGAAGTCAGGGACGGGTGGCTCCCTGGGGGGGGCGGGGCATCCAGCCTGTAAAATGAGCTTTAGGTTTACTGTGAGAGGCTCTGACTCATAAAGAGAGGTGGAGACTGAGAGCGTGAGATACTTGACATATGTGATATATGGGCACTGGTAAGCACATACATGTGTGTATGTACAGGCATAAGTACACAGACATACAGACATAAGTGCACATACACATACCACACCCCCACACATACATACCACATATCCACACACATACACCACATACACACATACCACATATAGACACACACACAGACAGATACCACACACACACACACACCACATACACACACACCACACACACATCACACACACACACACCACACATACCACACACACACCACATACAACCACACACACATACCACATACAAACACACATATACCATACATAGACACACACATACCATACACAAATACATATAGACACACACATACCACACACAGACAGACACATAGGCACACATACAAACACATATACACAAACACAGATACACACATACCACACATAGACACACTCACCACACACCAACACACATAGACACATACACATACCACACACACACCACACACATACCATACACAAACACATACAGACTCATAACATGCGTACACACACACACACACACACACACACACACACACACACTTGCACATACACACACACTCCTCTGAAGTTTATTTCCCCTTCAGAGCTTTCTCCTTGGTTTGTTAATGTTTCTGGAAAAATGGATGAGAAACTAGGGCAGGAGGCTTGCCAAGAGTTTTCAAGGCCAGCTTGCACTACACAGTGAGTTCCAGACCAGCCAAAGAACACAGAAAGCAAAGGAGAGAAGATGGAAAATAGAGAGGGAGGAGGAGGAGAACGGAAAGGAGAGGAAGGAAAGACGGAAGGAAAGACACGCGGAACCAGTCTGGTTACAGTGCGGCCATCTTTAAGAAATGGACAGTCAAGGGGTTGGGGGTTTAGCTCAGTGGTAGAGCGCTTGCCTAGGAAGCGCAAGGCCCTGGGTTCGATCCCCAGCTCCAGAAAAAAAGAACCAAAAAAAAAAAAAAAAAGAAATGGACAGTCACCTGCATTTGGTCCTCTGTGCCTGTGGTGCACGGTCAGTCCTCTACTGCAGGAGGCATTGGCGGTCCCACCTCTTGAAGCAGGATTTACATTTACTTGACTTTGCTCCTCTGAGGCCAGGCTACCCCTAGTGTGTATACACAGCCCTCCTGGTGGTGACCATGTTCTGGGAGAATGTTCTCCAGGAAGGGTTCCTTATGATCCTTCCTTGTTTCACTGGTCAGGACTGTGTCCCGGTTGACCTGAGAACAGTACATGCCTTCCGCTTTTAGTGACTTGTAAATCTCTTTTGTGTGGGTTGTGGGGCTGCTGGGTATCTCCTTGCACCCTCCCTCCCTTTGCACTGGGAAGGTCTGGTGGGAAATCCCAGCAGAAGGGCCTGCCATGCCTGGATAGAAGGTCAGAGCAGATTGGTCACCTGGAATAGACAACCCACGCTTCCCTGTCTAATAAGATTGTTTTCCTCAATTGCTATGGGGTCAAGTGAAATTTCTAGAACCTGGCCTAATGTTGAAGAAACAGTTTACTGACTTGTGTGCCTATGGGAAACCGCTTCTTTCTGGCTCGCCTTAGGATGGGGCACAGAGCCAGGCCCTGGAAGGTTACTTGGGACCAGGTTTGAACTATCACTTCAGTCACACTCTTACAGGGGACCAGGATTAGACAGCCCGATGCCTTTATCCTCAGCTCCTCAATGCCTGTGTTGTGAGGCAAGAATCCCCTGCTCTTCCTAACACAGGATGTGCAAGGCTGGGCGGGGGTGGGGCAAGGCTGCGGTGCACTGGATCTGGAGATGGTTTTGCAAGGTGAAAAGTTCGAGGTTCCACAGTGATGTCAGTGTGGCTCGTATCACGGACATGGACTTACATATAAAGTGATAACATTTGTCAGACCCCACAGAATTGTGTGCTGAGATCTGTCTGCAGTCCCAGGCACCGAACAGATAATCCCACTTCCCTTAGAAGAACAAAAACTCAGACGAGCACAGACAATCACTGCACCTCTGTGCTCCAGCCCGCACGTCTGTGTTTGCAGAAGAAAGAGCATGGGCCCTGGCTTAGTCCGTCCTTCAGTCCTTCCTTCCCCTCCTCCCCATCCCCCTTGTATAGCAGGCTCTCCTATAGCCCAAGGCATAGCTAAGGACAGACTTGAATATTCCGCCTCTGCCTCCTGAATGCTGAGATTCCAGAAGCTATCACACCCAGCATGGCTGTCACTGATGCAGGAGTCTGGGTGGCGGGGGTGGGATTGGGGGTGTCACACACTGATTGTTCCTCCCTGCCATGTAGAGCTTCTGCTGTTACTCTAGTCCTCCGCTTTGCATGGCGCCCGCTCCTGGCCCTGCCCACTGTAGTGGCCATGCTCATAGCTTCCTGATTTGTGGGTGAAGCCAGGCAATTTAGCAATTGGCAGGAGTGCGTCTGAAAGAATCACACACCCGGCCTTCAGTCCCAGTCTCTCGTGCCTGCTTAATGACAAAGGCGACTCGCGTGGGCAGGGTTGGAAGGAATCACCCAACACAAGGCAGAAGTCCATGCTCATTTTGCCTGTGGCTGAAGAGAGACAGCACCATGCCCCATGCACCCAGGGTTACACAGGACAGAGCCAATCCTAAGTGGTAGAGTTCCTGTGTGAACTCTGAGGCACCTGCCCCTTTGGGGTAGTTTTCCTTTCCTGAACTATTTCGTACCAGCCTACTTCTCAGGTGGGGCATTTGTGAAATTGCCTTTTGTGTTCGGGATTTGATATCACAGCCATCTTCTCCATTTGATACACATAGCTCAGTTGTGGGGCTCACCTGTTGTTAAGGTTGCATCGTGACGTGGGAGCTGATCTTGCAGAGAAATGATGGTGGACAGAGTGGAAATGAATCAGGGAGACTTAACCCTATGGCAACTCGCCGGCACGTAGATGTGTGTCCTTCTAAACAAGTGGTTCTCAATCTGTAGGTCCAGACCCCTTCGAGGTTAAGTGACCCTGTTATACAGGGTTCACCCAAGGCCATCTGAAAGCACGGGTGTTTACATCATGATTCATAACGAGAAAAAAATTAGTTACGAAGCAGCAATGAAAATAATTTATGGTCGGGGTTCACCACACCCTGAGGAATTGTGTTAAAAGGGTCGCAGCACTAGGAAGGGTGAGAGGCACTGTTCTAGAGAGAGCCGCTGGCCACCTGGGCCTTAAGCCACTCTGGAACTGGTTATTTTTAAGAACATTTTTATTACATTGTCCTTATCTTGTGTGTGAGAGCCCAGAAGGGACATATGCTGTGGCACACGAGTGGAGGTCAGGGAACAGCTGGAAGGCGATTTTACCCTTCCAGCATGTGGGTTCTGGGGAGTAAATCAGGTGGTCATGCTTAGCGGTGGGTGCCTTTACCTGGGGAGGCCAGCTGGCCCTTATCGAGTGTGTGTGTGTGTGTGTGTGTGTGTGTGTGTGTGTGTGTGTTGTATGGACATGCATGTATACATGTTTAATGTGTATGGGTGCACATGTGGGGGCCTGTTGGTGGGTGTGCTGTATGGGCATGTGTGCATGTATGACCGAATGGGTGCACAGGCGTGTGCGTGCGTGTGTGTGTGTGTGTGTGTGTGTGTCTGTGTGTGTGCGCGCGTGCGTGTGTAGGTACAGTCCAGTAGTCATGCTGGATGTCTTCCTTTATTACTATTCTGGTGGCCTCACTGAGCCCGGAACCCACTGTTTCAGTTAGATGGGCTGGCCAGTGAGCCTCCAGGACACGTCTGTCTCCCACCCCCCAGAGCTGGGGTCACACGCACTGCCATGCCCAGCTTTATCATGGGTTCTGGGGATCCAAACTCTGATCCTCATGTCGTGTGGCCAGAACTTTACTGACGGAGCCATCTCTGAAGGTCCAAATTCTCTTTATTTTGAGGTACAAGGAATGGACTCCAAGGCCTTGCACGGGCTCAGCAAATGCTCTACTCTGGAACAACATCCCCACATTTATTTAATGTGATTTTAATTGCCAATTGCCACAACACTAGACAACGAGAGTCTATAAAGTGTCATGACAAATGAATGTGGATCTTTCTCGGGACCCTTGAGGATGTGTCTGGGATTCCAATAGTCACCAGAATCTGTGGATGTTTGTGTCTTATACAAAATTTCCTAATCTTGGCATGTGTCATACTTCAGCCCATCTGATTTTTGCAGGATTACTTGCAAACTTTGTTTTGGAACTGACTTCTGTTTGTTTTTATGTGTATGGGTGTCCTGCCTACATACTTCTGTGTGTCGCATGTGAAGGCCGGAAGAGCATGTTGGAGCCCATGGCACTGCAGCTAAAGATGGTTGATAGTCACTATGTGGGTGCTGGGAATTGAACCTGGGTCCTCTGGAAGAGCAGCTGGGCTCTTAAACACTGAGCCATCTCTCCAGCCCCTGCAGAATTACTTTTAATACCTAATAGAGTGTCAGTGCCCTGCTAATAGCAGTTACACTGTACTTTAGGGACAACTGGCAATAGTTCAGTGTAATGCAGCTGCATTCTGCCCCTTAGCACTTCATTCTCAATTGTTTGCACGAATGGGGAACTGAGGCTGGGGAAATCTTTTCTGGACCATGGTCAGTGTGGGCAGCAGGAAATTGGGGTGAGAAATTGAGGTGGGGGAGGTATCCTATGCTAAGTGAACATCTTCCTTTAGCACCCCTAAGGGTGTGTGTGAGGGATTGAATTCAGGGCCTTCTGAATTCACCCTATCACCAAGACACATTTCCAACCTCAAAATAAGTTAAAAGAAAGAAAGAAAGAAAAGAAAAGAAAGAAAGAAAAGAAAAAGACCGGTAATTAGTTCAGTGGCAAAGGTGCTTACCAGCACAAGGCTGTATGTTCAATCTGCAGTGTCAGTGTATGCATGTAGGAGCTCATGCTTGCATGAGTGTGCCTGTGCACACGCACACACACATGCACACACACACGAACGCACATGTACACACACATGTACACACATGCACATGCACACACGCACACACGTGTGAACACACATGTGCACACATGCACACGCATGCACAGGTATACATACACGCACACACACTTTTAAATAAAATGCCATGCAAAAGGTGACTAAGTTAAGGCAGTACCAGTTCAGTACTGGCTGTGCTCCGGAAGAAGGTTTGTTGGGAAGCCCTGTGCAGCATTGATACTCAGAAGCTCTCCCACCCTGTGAGGGTCCTCATGTTTCTCCTCTCCTGGGGTTGCCAGTGCTAAAGACTCCTCCTGTTTGCCTTGTGGCCCCTGCCTCCTGCATGCTGGCTGCATTCTTTGTACTGCTCTGGGGCGCTGGCCTCCCCTTCTCCTGGTATTGCTGGGACATAACCTTCCTTTGGTTTTCTTTACTCTTGATTCTTTTTGGTTCCCCTCTCAAACATAAAAATGGCTGGACTCTAGTTTCCCAGAAGCCATGAAATGAGAAAAAGAGTTCTTATTAATGTCCCTTACCCCATGTTTTTAAAGTGACAGCTGAACTCTGCTGGTATAATTGTCCCTGGCTGTGTTGACCGATGCCACATGTTCCCCCCCAGCCCCCACTCCCAGCCCCGCCCCTCAGGAGTGCCGTCTTCCCGCCTTCCAGGGTGTGTTTTATTGAAAATTAACCTTTCTGCAGGTCGGCCCCTTTGCTTGGGAAGAGCACCTCTCCTTCCAGTCTATGCGAGCCAAGTGTGGTAAATGTGTGTGTATGTGTGGTTAGCCCAAGAAAGCCAGCTCAGCCCCTGCAAGGCAGCACCATGATTGTGACGTCAGCAAGCAGCCCAAACCAGCATCTCCAGGATGGCAGTGGGGACCAGCCTGCTGTGTGACACGCTGTCCTCTCACCCATTCAGCACTAGAGCCCGGCCTCTCCATCTGGGTCTCCGTCACTGGAACATCGTCACCGAACCTACCTCCACATGGCAGGATAAGAGCCCCTACATACGGTGGTGCCTGCTGAGGCGAGCGGGTCGTCTGGTTCTGGAAGAGACTCCACAGAGAGCTGTACATGTGCAGGAGCCTTCAGCTGCTGCCCTGCATCAGGGCAAAGGAGCCACAGTCAGGCAAGACTCAACTGAAGAAGTGGACACACCTGCCTGTGGCATGCTCCTGCCTGGAGCAGGCACCCTTCCTCTCGCTGCACAGAAAGTCCTTCTGCCGAAAAACCATGGCCTACTTGTGGCGAACTAGACCCAAGTGTCAAAGAGGGTCTTCCAGAAGACAGAGCTCACCTGTGCTAAGCGTGGAGAGGACAGTAGGTCACCAGGAGCGACTCTTTCTTTCTTTCTTTCTTTTGCTTTCATATGACAAAGCTTTGTGACCCTGTGTCTTCAGCTTTCCCCGAGCATGTGACAGGGAATGCTTGCACCTGCTCTTCCTGGGATTTAAGTGACCGGTTGAGGAATGGAGGAGGAGGGAGCCCGGTGATGACGGCTAGGCTGTGGCCTGATCTTGCACGACTGGCAAGAAGGGATGTGACTGGCATAGGCGTGGGGCGGCTTCTCTTCCCATGCCGCTGCACTGGTTTTTGTGACATTTGGCTGTCTGAGGGGGTTCTTGGGATGGAGATGCGGCTTTTGGTGAGGGTACCCTGGAGGATTATGCAATGGTGTGGTAATTTGGCTAAATACACTGTGACTGGAAAATCACGGGTCACGAAAGTACTAAATCCCTGGTTTGGTGGATTCTGTAAATTAGGTCAACAATGACAGCATGTTATCGGAACAGAGGAAGCCATGAGTCCGGTGTAGTAGGGTACACCTGTGATCCCAGCACTCAGGGGCGGGGTGGAGATGAAAGGATCAGAAGGCCACACTCAGCTACAGAGAGAGTCTGAGGCCAACCTGGGCTGATGAATGGCTTTGGCAGACTGAGGCACCCTGTCAGACAGCGGCCTGAAAAGCTAGGTGCTGAACCGGATAGTTCTCCACCACAGTGCCTCATTGGATTCCTGGAGCTAAGGCTCCTGGGCAGGCAGGGAGGAAATGGTCCATTCAAATCCGTGGCACAGACCCCATCATGGAGGGCCAGGTCTGATACGGGAAGGGCAAGGTTGCTAAGCAAGCATCATCCGAGGAAGGGACCGCTTGGAAACTCTTCCCCAAACCACCCCCAAACTGTAGCTAGTTACGTTTCTGTGTTGCCTAAAACAGATTCACATACACACAAGAATCCCTTGTCTGAAGCTCACTTTGTGTTAAAGAATGGTCAGAGATGAAGAGTTCCTGTTGTCTTCTAGCTTTGGCTGCTGACGGGAGACCTCTCATAGGCCCACTGCTCTCTCATGGATGGGAAGGTGTGGGCGGCCATATCCACAGACGGTTCAGCTGCCTTTGGTTGGTCTATTCCTGCTAGGAACCATCTCTTATTCACTGTCCCTGTTGATCCTTTGGGGACTGAGGTCAGTCAAAAGGCATGGACTCTATGAAAGTTCGAGAAGTATGTGGGGTCTTACTTCAGAAAAACTGCTTAGGCACAGGTGTGTGTGTGTGTGTGTGTGTGTGTGTGTGTGTGTGTGTGTCTGCGTGGGTTGCATGGTGTACATGCATGTGTGTGTGCTATATGGTGTATATGTGTGTGTTCATGTATGTGCTGCATGATGTGCATGGATGTGTATGTGCTGCATGATGTATATGTGTATGTGTATATGTGTGTGTATGTGTGTATGTATATATGTGTGTGGGGTGCACTTTGCTGTATGGTGTGCATGCGTGTATGTGTGTGTGTACTATATGGTGTATATGTGTATGTGTGTTTTTGTTTGTGCTGCATGATGTGTGTACATGTGTCTATGTGTGCTTCATGGTATACATGCATGTATATATGTGTGTGTGTGCTTGTGCTGCATGATGTGTGTGTGTTGCATGGTGTGTGTATGTATGTGCTGCATGGTGTATATGTGTGTGTGTTTGTGCTGCCTGATGTGCATGTGTATGTGCTGCATGGTGTATATGTGTGTGTGTTTGTGCTGCCTGATGTGCATGTGTATGTGCTGCATGATGTGTGTGTGTGTGTGTGTGTGTGTGTGTGTGTGTGTGCATGTGTGCTGCATGGTGTACATGCATGTGTGGGGTATCCACAGAGGCCAGAGGAAGGCATCCTCTGTCACACTTCACCTTAATTGTCCTTTGACTGGGGGGTCTCTCCCTGAACCCGAAGTTCCTATCTCTTGCTAGACTGGCCAGCAAGTCTTAGTAGTCTCTTCTCTCTGCCCTTCTCAGTGCTGGGATCACAGGTATCTGAGGGTTATGCTTGCCTTGCCGTTGAGTGGTCTCTCCACCTCCCTTTTGAACAGGGGCTCCTGTGTTCCAGGCTGAGGATGACCTTAAACTTGTGACTGATCCTCCACCTCAGGAGTGCTGGGTTTACCAACACGCACCACCATGCTCATTACCGGGGGTCAAACTCAGGGCGTTGTATGTAGTAGGCAAGCATTTTACCAATTGAGCTACCTCCCCAGTCCCCATACGCTTAGGAGTCTTGGTGTGGGGACTGATAGACCACCAGGGAATGTCCCCAAAGCCCCGGTTGCCTCTGTCATTCATTGGATCTGTGCCTGTCTTTCCTCTGGAGTCACCTGTAGCACCATGGGCCCCAGTATGCATGTCTGGTAGAACTATTGAGTCATAATTTTTGTTTTTATTTCTTTAAAAATCTTACTTTCCCACTTCTCTTTAAAAACATGTTTTAATTCAATTTCACTGTCTAGCTGGTGTATATTCTTATAGCTTGGCTCCTTTGCACGGATCTCTGGGGGAAGGTCGTCTTGGGTTGTGTCACGCTCCTTGGCTGGCTGTTCCAAGTCCATCTCTGACTTCCGCTTTCACCAAGATGGGGAATCACTGCTATGCCCCTTCAAACACTTGGAGTTCGTTGCTATTGCTTTGTGGGTGAGGATTGAAGGTGTAAGCACAAGGGAAGCAGGTGTTACCGCAGGGGGATGACAGGGTGTGATGAGCTATGGAGTCCTGTACTGAGATCAAGTGACAGTTGTCAGTGTCTTTGACTTTGTTTCTCCTCAATGTCTCATGTAGCCTAGGCTACCCTCAGGATTGCTAAGGATGACTTGGCTCTTCTGATCCTCCTGCCTCTACCTCCCAAGCGTTGGCCTTACGCTTTTGATATGGTGCTTGGGGGTCAAACCTGGGCTGTGTGCATGTTAGGTAAGCCCTGCACTAATTAGGCCACAACCTTGGCTTAGTCATTATGGGCAACCGTCTGTTTGCTATCCATGTTGAAAACTGTTCCGCAGGGCCTTGCCCTGCAGGACGAAGGATTTGAGCCTTTGTTCTCCATGCACAGCCTGGATCTTCAAAGCCTCCATTCCCGGTGGTGTCTGTGAGCAGCAAGTGCTTCACGGACACAGACAGATGGTGTTCACATCACCGCTTAACCAGCTCAGTGGTCCCCACGCCTCCTCCTACCCCAAATACTGGCCCACACAGAGGGATTGAGTTCCAGTGTGGGTGGAACCAACATTAGTGAATGAAATCAGGTATAGAGAGGTGTGGGGGAAGGGAGGAGGGAAGGAAGGAGGAGGAAGCAGTCACACTCTGTAGCTTAGACTGGGTTTAAACTCATAGCAATCCTCCTGCCCCAGCCTCCCAAGTATTGGGATTATAGGTGTGAACGGCCACACCGTCCTGACTTCTTTTGTTAAACACTGGTCATGTGTGTGCTCTGGTGTGCGTGCTCCGGCCGACCAGCCTGGTTACCAGTCGTTCTGTGACTACTCTGCCCACACCTGTTGCTGCTGTTCCTACTGTTACAGAGCAGGCTCTCAGAACTCTCAGAAGCTCCGAGAGACAGCGAATAGCGATGGGTCCTTGTTTGAGGTTAGGGCAACATTTGCTAAGCCTCTGTGCCAGTGAGAGGAGGTCACCCCGTGTTTCCCTGGGCCTCCTCCTCACCCAGAGTTCTGACCTGGGATAAGTCCATCCCGGTCCCTCCCGCCATCACTGCCCATCACTGTGAATGTATTGAGTAGCTTCAGATCCTGCCTGGGGGCCTGCAGTGTGGAGCTGATGCAGGAGGAGCTAGAGACGCCTGTGTTCCGAATACGGTCAATACTGTTGCGCGTCAGTACCATTGAATGGTAGGTAGGCTCTTGCAGAAGACGCCTGGCTACTGGGAGGTTGAAACAATCTGGATTTGATTTTAAGGTAGCTCAGACAGCACAGGGCCAGGGTTGGCCCGGCACAAAGGCTTCCCACACCAAGCCACGGTGTGTTCAGTCTGCGGGTTTTGAGAGTGTCTGGGATCAGATGGTTCAGCGACTACACAGCCATCTTCGTTGACCCCGTTTCATCGATTTCAATTCCTTTCCTCCCAAAGCAAAATACCCAGCCGTTCCCTTCTCCCACCTGCCCTGGGGACTTGGCACAAGTAGGGAGATGACTGCTCCCTGGGCACTCCAGAGTGAGTATCGTATTTCCCTTGACAGTGGGAGGGATGCAGGCCCTGGGTAAGTGACTTCAGCAGTGTCAGGTTGGAATTGGGAGCTCACAGGGAGCACAGCACCCATGGGACACTGGCCTGGAACCCGGAAGCGAGAGAGTGAAAAGGCAGAGAGAGGTGATGGAAGGGGGCGTGGCCCATGAACCTCAGGGCTCTCTGTTCAGACTCCTAGTGCCACATCCTGGGTAGCCAGTCACACCAGACAGGAAGCAGGGGTCAGGTAGGCAAAGCTGGAGGGAACGGAAAGCAAGCTTGGGGCCTCCAGCTATAGGCTAGGATCCCACCCACCTCTTCCAACCGCCCCTTGTAAAATCTCAGCAGCCTCCACTGCGGCTGCTCCCTCTGAGCATTCTTGGCTAACATGGGATAGATGAAGGATCCTTGGTTACTCCTGAACATTCTAGCAAAGCAACTTGTCAGAGATGCCCTGTAACACGAATGAGGAGAGCCCTGAAGAACAGGGTGTGGTAGGACTTAACCCCGGGGTGTCACAGGAACATCCCCTGCCTTACTTAGAGGAAACGAAGGACCACCTGGAAGTTGTCAATAGCAAATTCTATTTAACTGAAATTTGAAAATATCTAGTCCAACTGGGAAGGAGCACCAGGGTTCCCTCTGGAGCACGGGGACCGGATGGTGGTGGTGGTGGGGACAGCCAGCACATACATGTGTGTTTGCCTGGACAGCCGCAGCCCATTAATCACTGGTGCCCTGTGTACACAAGGAGCGTATTTAAATGTAAGATGCTCTGTCTAACGAGAATAATAAATCATTGGTTTTTGCAAGGTCACGTGAGCAGATTTGTGTCTTTTCATACTTCATGTCTCTGAGTCTTTCTACTTCTTGATGGTAAGCTTGCCAAGCCTGCTCTGTTGTTCATCGTTGGATAGAAACCTAGAATGTTTGCTTGTGGCATTTAAGGAGGGGCCTTGAAAATGTGGGCTGGTGGAACAGGTTGGTGGAACCCCAGAAATGATGCAGAGCAAAGCTAGATGTAGTTGCACCCTAGAAAGGCAACTTGTCAGAGATGCCTACAGATCCCCGCCTTGTACAGTGTTATCTTGATGATTTTCTGTGCCATATGAGGAACTCAGTGACCGAGTTAGCCAATCAGCGCTGCCAAGAAGACCGGGGCAGAGGCCAGCATGGCCTTCCCCCTTGGCTGTGAAGTTTCAGCATGCTTCCTACAGCTTCGTTTTTTTAATCTCTTCATGCCAGTTCCGAGAGCTCTTTAGCCTGACAGGGCGACCCTTATCGATTTGAGTGGAAACTGTCTCAGAGTAAAAATTTCCAGAAATAAAGCAGTTTTAAAATTCCAAGGAGACTCCACTTTTATTGATAAATACTAAAAAAATATGCATTACACATAAAGTGTACAGGATATGTAAGTCCATAGGCCATGTCTGGCAGTGGGGAAGATTGGGCCAGGGGTCACATATGTGTACTGTGCAAGTTGGCAGGGCCATCCAGCCTTTGACATTGTGACAGGAGGCTGTCGTCCACAAAGTTCCCTTCACAGCCCTGCAATTAAGTCACCAAAATTAATAAATAAATTAATGTTTGGAAATCAAGAGTTAATGGGAAGGCTCAGTGGGTGAAGGCGCTTGCCTCCAAGCCTGCCGCCCTGAGTTCTAGTCCCAGATCACACATGGTAGAAGTGAAAAAACTGACCCTTGCACATTGTCTTCTGATCATCACACCTGTGCTGTGTCACATCACACACATGATCATTTTTAATCACAAAAATATGCTCGAAGCAGTCATATGTATAGCTATGCTTTCTGCATACACGTGTACAGTAGCCACGGACACGGATGATGGCTTATTAAAAAGCACTCATGATTATTGTCTATTTTCAAAATCACGGACGGCCCTCCCAGCACAGGAGGCCTAAACCCTGAAGTGGGGTGGGTTGGGGTGTGTCGTAAGGGAGGTGCAGTGACCGCAGCACAGGGGCTGACCCTCCAGAGGCTCAGCCTCTGCCCGGCCAGCAGGATCGCCTTACAGAGACACGGCCAGGGACAGCTCTGGCTTTGCGTGGTCACCGTTAAGCCAGAGGTTTGAGCATCCCATTGGACTGCGCTTCCTGCTTCTGAGGGACCAGCTGATGACTTTGAATGGTTTTATTTCAGCCAGACTCAGGCCCTGAACTGGTTTTGTCCGAGGAAGAACAGAGTGATCACGAGGACAAGGGAGAGGCGGAGCCGGGCACCGTGGAGGACCAGCACAGTGTAATCCTCCATCTTATCTCACAGCTCAAGCTGGGCATGGACTTAACCAAGGTAGGCTGATGGGTCTGGCTGATGGGGCTGACGGGGCTGATGGGCCTGGCTGATGGGGCTGATGGGGCTGAAGGGCTGCTGCCCTCTCTGGCTGCAGACTTCTCTGCTCCCTGTTCCCTCGCTGTGTCGAGGTGGGAACCCAGACTAGGAAAGCCAGCATGCACTTCTAGGGAGCATATTTTACAAATATCCGGAAAGGACACACAGATACCTCATACCTCAACACACACACACACACACACACACACACACACACACACATACACACACACTCACACTCACACTCACACACACACACACACACCTCATACCACACACACATCTCATATGCACTAAAACACAGGTACTTCTCATGTCATATACAGGCACATACATGTTTATATACCGCACACATAGACATCTCAAACCACATCACAGCCCCATATGAGAGAGAGGGAGTTCCATGTAGCCCAGGCTGAGCTTATACTCCTGTTTGTAGCCAAGGTTGGCCTTGAACTCGTGACTATCCTACTTCCTCCACCTCCTGGGACTGTAGTGAATGCCACCACTTCTGGCCTTTCTTTGTCTCTCTCCCTTCTTTCTGTCTTCCTGGTTCTCTTGAGAGAGGACTTTGATGCGTATTATCAAGTCCACTCTTACATCCTGGGCTCAAGCCACGCTCCTGTCTTGGGTCCCACGGCTCTGGCTGTGGGTGTGCACCACCACCTCCATCTAGGAAAGCCATTTTAGATGACTTCTCATTCAGTACAGAGCCCTCATTTGGCTCCCCAGACCTACTGTGTGCTTGCTGCTTGCTCTCCAGGGCAGTGTCCTAGACACTGGAGTAGCCTGCAGAGGTCAGAGGTCATTGTGACATCACAGCCATGGAGAGAAACCCAGAAGGAAAAAGTGTCTGCCTGGCCTTGAGGCCTTCTGAAGGCCGCCATTAACCTTCACAAGTCTGTAAGGGGTGGAGACTTTGTTGGTGACCCCAAACCCATAGGTGGGCAAAAGAGTCATGGCCCTGCAGGCACCCAGAGTTCTTCCTGAGTGCATCTAGGAAGCCCAGTGTCCCCAGCCACGCATGTCCTCTTGACACCTCACCCCTCACCACAGCTGTCACCTCAGTCTGAAGGCAAGTGGGAAGACAGCTCTCCAAGTGAACTGAATGTTGCCTGGAGTCAAGGGGCACGGAGAGGTGATGGGAGAGTCTGGCTTACAGGTTTGGCTTATGTAAGGATCATAGTGCTACTCTTGGGGTGGGGTGGGGTCATAGGGATGGGAGGTGGTATGCAGAGGGCCTCGCCTAAAGCTAGACACTGAGTGGTTGTGTCTCATTCTCGACTCTGTAAAATGCCTCAGTGTGTTGCTGGGCTCTGTGGCGTGGCTGAAGAACAATGAACAGAGAGACAGGGCAGCCGACGCAGGGTACCATCCCACTCGGAAGATCAGCCAGGGCGCTGTGAACATAAGCCTTCTTATCTTAAAACCAAGGGCTTTTTCTTATTAAGACTGGGCCTCACTGTAGCCCAGGCTGCCCTTGAACTTGCCACATATAAACAAGGATAGCCACTCACTGTATAGCCAAGGGTAACTGGATTTCTGATACTCTCACCTCTAAGTCCTGAGTGTAGGGATTACAGGAGTGTGTCACCATTCCTGGTGGATGCAGTTAATGGGGAATCGAACCCAGGGCTTTGTGTACACTAGGCAAACTACCTCCCCAGCTCAGAAAGTTGCCTTGAAATGCTCCCAGGGGTTTCAGTATAGGTGCTTGGCATCCTGGGTGACTGCTACTTTAAACGGGGCCCACACTCAGCCCCCCAAGTACCTCATTTCCTCCTCCTCCCGCAGCGCATGGCTGACCCTGCCTCTCTGCCATTGAGTAAGGTCTGCTCAGCACTGTGTTCCTGCTCTAATCTCAGCTTCTTGCTGAACAGATCTGTTGAAGACACTTGGCTTTTTAAATAGCCGCCTGTCTTTGGTGGTCACTCGAGACCCTGAGGTGACGCCCCAGTTAATGCTGAGGGCGTGTAGGTGGCAAGGTCCCCGAGAGCCATCTAAAATCCTCGTGTTTCCAAATTGCGGGTCTCAACCTACCAGTGGGTTGTAAAACCAATCCAGTGGGTCAGACAGAGTCGTTTTTAAGACGTGAACTATGACAGAAAATATCGGAGTATGGTAGCACACTTGGATGTCAGTTCTGTTGTGCTGGGTCACAGTGCAAAACGTTCTCATGGCGGATCACGCCTTTATAATGGCTTGCAGAATTCAGGGCTGGAATCGTGGATAGGATGATAGAAGGGACCGAGAAACTGAAATTGCTCAGGTCCAACATGGAATGGCCCAGAAGCCCGGTGGGAGCTGACGGTCAGCTGACCACCCAGGAGGCGCTGTGTAGGGCTCTTGTCTGGAGCTGTGAAGTTTGCATTATTATTTTATTAGCTTATGATTGCATTTCCAGAGCCATGGTCTAATCCTGAAACTGCAGACAGTGCCTTTATCTAATGCCCAGTGGGTTACTTGGAAGGAGAATGGAAAATTAATTTCAAACTCTTCCCATCTAACAAAATACTATGTTGAGTGATTTTTGTAATAGCCCAGGCACCATAAGAAGGGGGTAGGAAATCTAATCAGCTCTGTTGGGTAAGTAAAGAAACAGGGAGAGACTGGGAGGATGGCACCCCCCATCCCCACATATATGTACATATGTATTTATGTGCTATATATAAATAAATATATATGCATATATATACATGCATACAGGTGTGTGTATGTGTATATGTATGCATACATGTATGTATGCATGCACACATGTATGTATGTGTGTACATATATTTCCGGTGCTAGGAAGGCAGAGGTAGATCCCTGGGGTTGCAAACCAGACGACCTAGCTTAGTTGGTCAGTTCTAGTGAGAGACCCTGTCTCAGAAAGCCAGATGGCTGATGCTGAAGGAATGGTTCCCAAAGTTGTCCCCTGGCTTCCACATGCACACGCACATATGTGCACATCACTCATATACATATGTGCATTTGCACATACATACAAAACACACATACAAAAAATGAAAAGGGGGGGAGGGGAGAAAAGGAAAAAGTACTTGCCCACTATCCCACATGCACCCTGGTAGCCCCAGGCCCCTTCACTTCTTGGGGTCACACTGGGCGTTCTCTCCAGTCTGAAAATAGAGCATCAGGTGGCTGGCCCCTGAGGTTTTGGACTGATGGGTGTTTGAGGGAAAAATACACCTGTTCCCAGCATCTCTCACAGGAGTCTGGTGTGCTCCCTGCAGGAGGCGGAGGGACTGTCACTCTTTCTGCCTGTCCTCTGCCCTCCTGGCTATGTGATCACCCACATCAGATTTCTAAGGCCCAGACTAGGGAGCAGCTACTCCTCGATCGGCGAAACCCTCGGCGTAGTTAATTGTCCTCTGAATCCCCAGCACAGGCCTCCTTTCTTCCTTTCTTTCTCTTTCTTTCTTTCTCTCTCTTTCTTTCTTTCTTTCTTTCTTCCTTCCTTCCTTCCTTCCTTCCTTCCTTTCTTTCTTTCTTTCTTTCTTTCTTTCTTTCTTTCTTTCTTTCTTTCTTTCTTTCTTTCTAACTTCCCCCAAAGTAGTTCACTGTCTTAATTATGTTAATGGGGGGAAGGCCGTCTTTATCGATGGCTCCATAAATCTGCAGCCCGACTGCTTGAAGGCCGGTCAGTACGAATCGCTGGGCCATCACTCATCCTGTCAGAGGCAGACAGCCCAATTAGGGCTCATGCACTTCTTGGCTCCATATCTCTGGTGTCCATCCCCCAAGAAGCACTTGATGAACTGACTTGTTTAGAAACACACACACACACACACACACACACACACACACACACACACACACACACACGGAGAAGAGAAAAGAAAGACGAGCCTCTACCCCCGCCCACCCCAAGAAAGGCTGAGTGAGAGAAGGGAATGAGATCAAACCGGAGATCAGTTGTAGTGAAAAGTCTTGGAAGGAATGTTCTGGACAGGTTTTGGAGACAGTCTGGTGGTGAGCTTCTCAAGTCCTAGCGGTACCCCAGCAAAAGGTGAGAGAGGAGAGCCACAGCGGAGTTATCTGACAGGACACAGACCTGGTTGGTTGGACCTCGTGATGGCCGTGTACCCTAATCATCAAGTGTGATAGTTAGGAACTGTCAGCCTGACAGACCTGAGACACCCAGGAACCAGCTTCTGAGCATGTCTGTAAGGGATGACTTAGACTGGGTCACTGAGATGACACCGCTCCCTGGGCTGGAGTGTCCCTGTGTGGCTCTCTGTGTCACTCATGGCTGCTCCCATTTCTCCTCCACTCGCCTCCATGAGGGTTCCAGCTGCTAAAACCTACGGCTCTAATGCCCAGATGTGTTGCCCCCTCAGGGCTGTGATCCACACCTGACAAGAAAGAACCTAGGAAATCCGGGCTCATAGTTTAAAAGGGACACAGCATGTCACTGTGGGGAAGGCAGGATGAGGCAGCTGGCCACATCAGGCAGGAAGCTGAGAGAGATGAATGCTGGTCCTCAACTCCAGTTCTCACTGTGGTTCAGTCTCAGACCTGAGCCCACGGAATGGTGCCACTTAGCATGCAGGGAGGATCTCCCCTCTTCTGTTGAATGTTTTTAGAAACTCCCTCAAAGAGTATCTAGTATACAAGGTGGGGTATCTAGAGGTGTGTGTCTGCTGGATGATTCTTAAATTAATTCAAATTGACAAGGAGGATTCATCATTTCAGAGCCCCTGAGTGATTCAGGAGGGCTAGGGAGAAAGGACTGTTGGGACATTTGCTCGAGTGGTCTTACCTGCCTGGTCCCACAGAGCTCAGCAGATGTTGTCACCTGACTCTGCAGACACACAGACCGTGAGGAAGGGGCTGTCCCAAGGCTGAGCATAGAGTGCACGCCTGGCCAGAGACGTCCTTAGACAGCTGGACTCTCAGTTTGGTGGAGTCACGGCTGAAAGAGCATTGGGAAATCCGCCTTGACTTGCTTAGTTGTCATTGATGATGATTTTCTTCTTCCTGCGTTTGCCTGGATAGCAGATAGATACAAAAATGCAAATCAGCCCTTTATCATCTAGAGACAAGTTAACATTCTGAGGCTTTGAATGGATTTACTTGGATTGTGTTCCGTGCTTGATTTTATATCTTGCTGCTGCTTTTTACACGGCTTTTAATGACAGATAAATGATATTAAGAGCTGTCTGCTAAACCGTGCATCCCTGGTGGGGTTAGCTTCCTCTGATTCCCTACGAGAAACCACTACACTTTGAAGACACATCTGCCTGCTTTTTCTCTCCTGGACATCTTTTCTTTTGTATCCAAATCACTTGCGAGAGTTTTTTTTTTTTTTTTTTTTAGAAAGCCCAGTGTGCAGGGCTGGATAGATGGCTCAGCTGCGAAGAGCAGAGGCTGGTCTTGCAGATTCCCTTCCCTGCACCCTAGTGGCTCACAGCCCCTTATAATGCCTATCCCAGGGGATCTGACGCCCTCTGCTGGCTTCCACAGACACCTGCACTCACGTGTGCACACGTGCAGACACATAATTAAACATAAAATCAACTTGTTTTTTCTTTTAAAGGGAAACCTGGCATAGAGCTATAGTTACAGAGCTGTAAACCTAGGTGATATTCAGGTTATTGTATACCCTTGGTGGTCTGCCAGCTTTGAAACCCCACGAGTCCATGGGGGAAGGAGCCGGGCAAGGCTGTCAGTGGCAAAGAGAGAGGCATGGCTCCAAGCTCATGTAGGTAGCATCCTGAGGAGAGGCGCCTCAATCTCTTACAGGGCCTCAAATTGGGAGCCACAGAAAGGAATTCCATGATGACCCATCGTGGAGCAGATTGAGAGTTTATGGCTAGATTTTAATATAGATTTTGAGCAGTAGGGTTTGAAAGAACGAGAGGCTCTCAGAGAGTTAAGCGTGACTGAGATAGTGGGTGTGGGCTCTGCAAAGAGTCACCCATTCTTTCTCTCATAATGGGAACATAGCTCAAACTTTGTGATGAAAAGATTATCACGTTTATTTATTTTTGCACGGCCACCGCGTGTGTAAAACCAAAGAACAACTTTTGGGAGTCAGCTCTTGCCTTCTACCATGTAGGACTCGGAAGTTGAACTCAGGGAGCCAGGCTTGGCAGTTCCTGCCTTAACCTGCCTAGCTGAGCCCTCTCACCATGAGGAAGTTAATGAGTGTAGGAGCGGGTTGAGGCAAGGCAGGCAGGATTACAACTAACAAGGGAAAAGTTCAGATTCCAGGGATGCAGGAAGTTTCACCCTCACCATCAACAAAGTTAGTAGTCATAATTGTGCTCGTGAGGATCCCAATAAATACCTGGGACCGGAGTGAAGCCTCGTGCTGGGCCCTTAGCCTCTGTGCTGGCTGACAGCGTACTCCGCAGCTTGTGGGAACTGTGTTCTTGGAGTCTTAAACCTCAGCCACCAAGAGGCTTTAGCCACTCTCCATGCCAAGGGCCCCCTTCCCTTCCATGTTCTCTCAACTCTCTCAAGCTAGTCCAGGCTAGAGAAAGCACTGCTTTGCAGCTCAGTGGGTGGGCCCTGAGGCTTGACACAGAGTTATTTTGTGAGGACAGCAGGAGGTGTCACTGTCTTGGCATCCCCAGCTCAGATGACCTGGTCAGCGGGTTGGGGTTGTGCAGGCCTAGAATGACCACTGGATTCCCTTTGGACCAACCTGCCTTCCCTTTGCGCGTGCGCCTTGGTAACAGACCAGCGGCTGCCCCAGCCATCGCCTTTCAGATGGTCATGTGACTTCGGTCCTCCTCCTCACATCCTGGTTTCCCAAGGCTCCGCCTGGCATAGCAACTCCACATGTACCTATGCCATTCCTCTCCCCCTGGGCGCCTCTGTGACATTTGCTAGCAAATGTGCCTCATCGCTAGCCTCTGCCAGGATTGCGATGGCTACACACACCACTCCGATACCGTCCCCACTTAGACACTCTTGGTCTGCCTGGCTTCTGGGACCAACACGACACACAAACCTGGGTTGACCTAACCCTTTTGGCTTGTCACTGATGCAGGAATTTCCATCAAGGGCCACATGCTCTGGCTTGGGCCTCTAGCTCTTACTCTGCAGTGGCTGCAGCCCCTCCCACCGGCTCTCACAAGCCCTGGCTGCAGCCCCTCCCACCGGCTCTCACAAGCCCTGTTGCCTTGTGTCCCTGGTGCAGGTGGTGCTCCCCACATTCATTCTGGAGAAGCGGTCCTTGCTGGAGATGTATGCAGACTTTATGGCACACCCTGACCTGCTGCTGGCCATC